>NC_133621.1:220385481-220487981 GCF_048593235.1 Sminthopsis crassicaudata
GACTGGAGATTAGCAAAGTTGAGATGGGACCAAAAAAGCCTTTTTGCTGAAGGTGGGATTTGAACAACATTTAGGAAGCTAAGAAATAGAGGGCAGAGGGTCAGTGTGTTCCAGGCTTGGGGGAATCCTAGAGAAAAGTCACAGAATTAGAAGATGTGGCAGCTTAGGTAAGAAATAGCACTGGTTTTGTTTTAAGAAGAAACATGACTTTCTAATGTTGGACTGAAAATCAGATCTGTTTTTTGACCTGTAGTTTAATATTTCTGAGTATGGAGTGACAATAGATACTGGGAATAAAGCTGAAAATTTTGACTTCCCCATTATAACTTTTTGTTAAAGTAATAAATGACAATATGAATCCTGAGTTCATTGGCAGGACCTTCAAGTCAAGCAATCAAGTATTTCTTAAGAAGCTACCACAAGTCAAGATTTGTATTAACCTCTGGGTTTACAAACAAATGTAGACTCCCCACCTGCCTCCCCACAAAAAAAAAAATTCAAACTGAAGGAATCAATAGTTTCACGTGCAAAAAATTCTTCAGCAATGAGAATAAAGAATAATATCAGAGGGAAGACAGTGTTAAATAGGGGAGGTGAGATTTTAGCTGGGATTTCAGAGGACTAAGAAATAGAGATGAAGAGGTACTGTGATAGCCAGTAAAAGTGTCTAGAATTGAGAGATGGAGTGTCTTGTGTAAGATAATCACTGAATCACAGAGTATTCTTCTACATATCTATGCTTATATATTGATACAGATAGATGTATATATATATATATATATATATATATATATATATATATATACATATACAGATAATATAGATGCATATAAGAAAACTATCAAAATATTATACTTGATTCTAGAGGTAAAGAGTCATCAGATTTAATTCTTTAGACAAGAAGGTGGAGTTTTGCTGGGAAATCTTGGTACTTCTGGTTCCCCACAAATAAGCAGATAATTGTGAAGAGACTGGGCAACTTACTTATTGCTACAGACATGTTTATCAGTAATCCCAGAATCTATCAGGTCATTTGTGAAGATAATGTGGTGAATTCCTTAATACCCACAGGTGAGCCAGTTACACTTCTTTATGAACAGGTAGTGAAATGGTCATGTACTTCAATGAACCCTAAAGAAGAAAGATTATCACTTGATAGTTGGAAGTTTTGTTTGAATATATGCCTAAAAATTGGGCTTTTCAGGTGAGGGTAAAGTAATGTACTTTACTTTATATACTGTAACATGAATATCCATTTAAATAGAATGAGAGAATTAAATTTATACATTATATCTTCTCTGCCTAGAATTTTGGCTGCAGAGATTCCTAGAGTAGAGACATATTGTATTGAGAGCAAAGCTACTAGCTAGCCTAGGTCTATCTCACATTTTGGTTTAGTAGTGCAAGACTATCCTATTAATAAAAAGTCTGTCTGCTCATCAGATTAATCAATGGATTTCAGAGTATTCTTTGGTGACCAGACTGAATTAAAACGTTACAGGGGAATGTGTAAGTAGGTGATAGCACTAATCTTTACTCATATAATATGTGCCTTACATGTAACACTACATGATCACTGAAATATATGTTAGTTACTACATTTTTCAGTATGCTGAAAAATTACTTCATGGTTTATATTTCTTTATTTCTGAAATTATTATTAAGCTACAAAAAGTTTACTTGTTTGTCCTATAAGTAGCTCTGCATAGCTCTGATGCTAGTTATTTTACAGGAGCTGTTTAATTTTTGAATTTATAACTCTATTACCCAGCGGCGTGCGTGGCACACAATAGGAGCCTAAGAAGTGCCTGTTCATTGTTTTTTCTGTTTCTGGATACTGTATAGAACTCCTAAGGTTATTTTTTCTTTGAATTTGCTTTTATTCTGTGTTAGCATCAATTCAGTCCAGTTCAATAATTGGAGTCTGGAGTTTGAATGCATGGAGTGATAAAATATTGAAAATACAACTTTATTCATTAAATGATTAAAAACAATACAATTTTAAATTTAAATCAAATCAAATATTGCTCCACTTCACATCTGTACTCATCATAACAACAGACAGCAATTGGGAATATGTCATTCAAGTCAATTTTTCTTTTCTGATTTTTATTTCTTTGCTTTTGCAAATTAAAAAAAATTATATAACAAATATATTTTTTAAATTTAATCTTTCAGGCTTTCTTCTATGATTTATTTAATCATGAGTTCTTAATTTTCCATATATCTGAAAGAAAATTTCTTTTTTTCTTCCCTAATTCATTTATGCTATGACTTTTCATATCAAAGTCATGCATCCATTTGTAACTTCCCTTGGCATATTATATAAGGGTCTGCTCTAAATCTCATTTCTGCCAAACTGCTTTCCCAACAGTTTTTGCCAAACAGTGAATAATTCTACCAGTAATTTGGGTCTTTGTGTCTATTCAATATTATGGTATGTGTGTTCTCTGGATTTTATATATTGTGAATAGAATGTTTCATTGATTGACCTCTTTTAAAAAAAAGCACAAAATATTCATATTTCTGGGACCTCAAATTACTCTGTCACCAAAATTATTTGTCTGGGATGTATCCTATTGGTTAAGACTCAATATTCTATTCACAAAGGACTGTCAGGCTTCAACATTCTCATTTTATGCTCTGCAATTTGCTGTTGCTGACTCAGGGCACTGGGTAGTCTTTTATCCCAATTGACACTTTTTAGATAAGTACATTTTAGGGACACTTATTTTGATGATTGAACAGCTAGGTGGTACAGTGATACGGTATTAGTCTAGGAGTCAGGAAGATCTGGGTTTTATTTCATTTTTTTATTATAGCTTTTTAATTACAAGATATATGCATGGGTAATTTTTCATCATTGACAATTGCAAAATCTTTTGTTCCAACTTTTTCCCTCCTTCCCTCCACCCCTTCCCCCAGATGGCAGGTTGACTAATATATGTTAAATATGATAAAATCTGTTAAATAAAATATATGTATACATTTCGAACAGTTATTTTGCTGTACAAAAATAATCAGACTTTAAAATAGTGTACAATTAGCTTGTGAAGGAAATAAAAAATGCAGGTGGACAAAAATAGAGGGATTGGGTATTCTATGTAGTGGTTCATAGTCATCTCCTAGAGTTCTTTCGCTGGATGTAGCTGGTTCAATTCATTACTGCTCTATTGGAACTGACTTGGTTCATCTCATTATTGAAGAGGGTCACATCCATCAGAATTGATCATCATATAGTATTGTTGTTGAAGTATATAATGATTTCCTGGTCCTGCTCATTTCATTCAGCATCACTTCTGAAATCATCCTGCTGGTCATTTCATACAAAACAATAATATTCCATAACATTCATATACCACAATTTATTCATCCATTCTCCAATTGATGGGCATCCATTCACTTTCCAGTTTCTGGCCACTACAAAGAGGGCTGCCACAAACATTCTTACACATACAGGTCACTTTCCCTTCTTTAAAAAATATGGGTTTTAAATCCTGACTCAGACACTTACTAAGTATGTGATCCTGTGAAAGTTGGGCAAACCAGTCTGTTATATTTACCAAGAAAATCCCAAGGGGACTCGTGAAGAGTTAGGCGCAACTAAAAAATAACTCAACAAAATTGTGAAGATTCATTTATCAGGAGTGGTCTCTTTTTCAATTGAGTCTTCTTTGAGCAGTGTGTTACATAGTTTTTATCCTGCCCAAGGTTGTATTCATTCTGGTGTTGGTTGGAATTTTGCTTTATATTTGGGATTTCGCTAGTTGATCCATTTCTTGTTCTGTCTCCCTTGGAATTTGTCTAGTTGTAGCTATAAGAGGAATGGATCATCCTTGGTCAGAGTGTTGTGTGGCCTTTTATCCTCTTGCATTTACCGCTTAAGGCGATTATTGTTTTTATCACTCTACTCCTGTGGTTTCCACTGTTAGGGCACTGGGTCTTGCCATGTGATGTTGCTTCAAACTTAGAGTTTGTTTATTTGTTCTTCTACTACTTTTCTATAACACTTTACTTCCATTGTGTATAGTTCTAGTCTTCTCCCCCATCCACCCCAGTCCTGGATGAATAATCTTACTGAAGATTTTCTTTGAAATTCTTAATCAATTGATCAATTCTGATGGACTTGGCTCTCTTCAACAATGAGATGAACCAAATGAGTTCCAATTGTTCAGTAATGAAGAAAACCAGCTATACCAAGCAAACAAACTATGGGAAATGAGTGTGGACCACAACTTAGCATTTCTACTCTTTCTGTTATTGTCAGCTTGCATTTTTGTTTTCCTTCTCAGGTTATTTTTACGTTATCTCTAAATCTTTATATATATATACAGAGAGAGAGAGAGAGAGAGAGAGAGAGAGAGAGAGAGAGAGAGAGAGCATTTAACATATACTTTAACATATGTAACATGTATTGGTTTTCCTGTCCTCTAGGGGAGGGGGTGCGAGGAAGGAGGGGAAATGTTTTGCAAGGGTCAATGCTGAAAAATTACCCATGCACATTTCTTGTAAATAAAAAGCTACTAAAAAAAAGAAAAAAAAGAAATTCTTAATCATTGTTTTATCTGATCCTTGTTCTTTGTTATTGCATGGGAACAAGTGGAAAAACTGTACTTCTGCATTATCTACCAGTTGGTCATCTAAATGGAAGTTCTCTCAATGATCTTTTCTTTTTTTTTTTTGTATCTAATATAATTTTTTCCAAGTAGATATAAAGATAGTTTTCAATATTTATTTTTTTAAGATTTTGAATTCCAAGTTTTTCCCCCTATTTCCCTTTCTTTCTACCTTGCTAATGCAGAAAACAATCCAATATAGATTATACCTTAACAAATATGTTAAACTTATTTACATATTAGTTTTTTTTGTTTGTGAAGGAGGAATCAGAACAAAAATGAAATACCTCAAGAAAGAAAAAAAGTAAAAAATTTAAAAAGTGGAAATAGTAAGTTTTAATATGTATTCAGACGTATATATACTTCTTTCTCTGGATGTGGATGACATTTTCCAACGCAAATCTTTTGGAATTGTCATGGGTCACTGTATAACTCAGAAGAGTTAAGTCTATTGTAGTTAATAATTGTAAAATTATGTACAATGTGTAGTTATTCTACTTACTTCATTTACCATCCATTCCTATTAACTTTCTGGGTTTTTCTGAAATCCAGTTGTTTATCATTTCTTATAGCACAACAGTATTCTATTACATTCATATATCACAACTTGTTCAGCTCTTCTCCAATTGATGGGCATCCACTCAACTTCCAATTGGCCACCACAAAGAGAGGTTGTATACACATTTTTGTACACGTGGGTCCTTTCCTTTTTTATGCTCTCTGTGGGATACAGAACTAGTAGTAATGCTGGATCAAAGAATCTGCACATTTTTATTACCCTTTGGTCATAGTTCCCAATCATTCTCCAGAATGGCTGGATCAATTTGCAACTTCACTAATACATATTCATGTCTCATTTTTCCTTTGTGCCATCCAACATATTTTTCATTTTTTCTCTCATATTAGCCAATCTGAGAGGTGTGAGGTGGTACTTCAGAATTGTTTTCATTTAATTTCCCAAATCTATAGTGCTTATAATGTAATAAATAATAAAATGTTTTAAATATATGTATAAATAAAATATAAAATAAAAAATAATAAAAATGCCCTAGGCATTTTTATATGACTATTAAGAGTTTAAATTCCTTTATCTGAACACTGCCTTTTCATATCTTTTGAGCATTTATAAGCTAGAGAATTATTTGTCTTCTTATAAATTTGATGCAGTTCTCTAGATAATTTAGAAATAAGGAACAGAATAAGTGAGTGGTATAGAAGCATGTCTAGATTAACAGAATTTGGATAAGATGTGCAGATTAATGGGAGTGAGATAAACAGGGAAATAAATACCTATATATTTTTGAAAATTTATATAAAGTTTCCTAATTCAAGGGAAAAGTTGTTGGGTAGGTAAAGTAATAGGAAGACAAAGTAGCAGGTAAAAGAAAAACAGGAGTTAGAAGGATAAGAAATTAGGGATAAACCCAAACATAAAGATCAGGAGTAGAATATATTATGTAGCAGCAATTGTGATATTAGAAAAAATTAAAGCTAAGATAGATTTAATCAAAAGAGAATATTAAGAAAACCATACTATACATCAGCCATGTTAACCAATACTGTTTTAGACCATTTAAATAACTGGACAGTATAAGATTAGAATATTGCTATAGTGTAGATATTGATGGGTTGTTGGAGTTAGGGAAAATATGGAAAGATTTGGAATTATAAAGGAAGATGTTATCCACCTTCAGAGAAGCAGAGTATAAAGAATACAATACAGCCTTACAAAGATGCATATGAATGTATATATGTGTATATGTATATTTACATATATATGTAGAGGGCCAAGTGTACTTGAAACAAATAATCTGACAACAAAGTATTAACTCAATGGAATTAAGATAATTATTCTCTAGTTTACATGTACTTAGTACTTAATATAGTTCTCCAAGTTAGCATCTGTTCTACAAGAATGACATGATGATGTTTTTATAATAGAGTATATAAGAGCTAAGAGATATGGGAAGGAAGACAGATTCAGAGATAATCAGAGAAGATGGAGGACTGGAGGCTAGAGGACAGAGTGGAAGATAAAGATCCTCCTGGTGGCTGTCCTGTCTCCTTTACTTCTCCACTGAGACCAAGGCTGCTTGGGGGAAGAGGGTTTGTCTCTCTTCCAGTCCTTACTGGTTCTTATATACTCTATTACAATTACATCATCACAGCACACTATGCATCCTTCTAACTCCTGTTTTTCTTTTACCTGCTACTTTGTCTTCCTATTACTTTACCTACCCAACAACTTTTTCCTTGAATTAGGAAACTTTATATAAATTTTCAAAAATATATAGGTATTTATATATAGATTTGTACATATCTATATCTATCTAGGCTTTCTTGAAATGGAAATTTATTGCTTTATATTTATATCTTTTTTGTCCAAGGTAATTTTTCCTCCTATTTTGTATTTAAATTTAAAATGATATAATTAAATCACAGAATGTGACCCCACAATTTGGGCTCAGGCTGTCCTGAAGTCTGAAAGTTGGTCAAATGTCCCTTAGTACAGAACTCTTCTAAGGAAGAGTGAAAAGAGTGAGAAGATGATAAAAGGGGGAAATACAATTAGCAATACTAATTGCAAAAAGATTTTTGAAGCAAGTTTCTTTTATAAGGCCTCATTTCTCAAACAGGCAGGGAACTGAAACAAGTTTATAAAAAATAAGAGTCATGTCCCAATTGATTAATGTGAAATGATGAACAAGGTACTCTCAGATAAAACCTGTAAAGTCCTCCATGAACTCTAGCAACACAAGTAATTTACTTTGTGTACAAAATAATACTAATGTTCTGGGATAATCAGCTGTAAATTATTTTGTTATTCTCAGTAGAACAATGATCCAGGCTATAGTGAAGTATTTACAATCAAAAATTCTCTCTATATACAGAGAAGGAACTGTTTTTGTCTGAATATAGATTTAGCATTTTCTTCCCTCCTCTCTTTCTCTCTTCCTTTTCTCTGTTTTCTCCCTCCCTCTTTCTTCCACTCTCTCTCCCTTTCTCTCTGTCTCAACTTTATTTTTCTTGAGAGTTTTTCTTTTGTTAGGGTTGGAGATCTATGCTTTCTTTATTTCACAACATGATTTTTATGGAAATGTTTTGCATAACTTTACTTGTGGTTTATTAATGGGGGCTGGGTGTGGGTATAAAGGAGACATGTGGAATTCAAAAGAATGAGAAACAAATTTAAGAATTTATTTTAAATGTAACTGGGGAAAATATTAAATACTTTTCTAAAAAAGATATATAAATAATATAATCTAAATTCAGTTCATGGCATAATGAATAGGCATCCATCATAGGTTATAAAGGTGTGCTATTTTATTCATGTGAGTATAGATTTACAACCTCAAACAATAGCCATGCAGAAACATAAAAGAATGAGGAGTTTGCATTTCAGGGTACACAACTTTTAAAGTCTCAGGGAACCTGAGGCAATATCTAAGAAGGAAGGGGAAGATCAAGAAAGAAGTTAAGAGAGATGATGGTGGAATCTAGGAGGAGCCAGGTGAAATCCACCTAGCTGACCAGGTCCCAGACATGTTTAAAATTATGTTAATCAAGATCTCAAAAGTTGTTGAAAGATGCTAACTTGACTGTATCACAGGTTGGAGTGCTAGGCTATAGCTATAACAAAAGGACCATCTGGGTCTTGATTATGGCTGATAATAGGCTCTCCTTCCTGATAAAGCAAAAGAATAAACTGGTTTCAAAGTATACAGCAGGCAGGCATAATTGATTTCTCATTTGGCTGCGCTACTTTGAGTATTCTCTGACTGAGATCTTCATCATGCCCCAGGAAGCTTATTGTTGAGTAGGCTTAATCACCATATAAAATCACATGGTCCTTGGTAGTACATCACTATACTCTCCCTCTACTCCAAACTTCCAGCTAAAGGGAAAACTGAATTTGAATATTTCCTCATTTCTCACCTGACTTCACCACTTAGGGACTTCTCTAACTGATTTATCCACCATATCCTCATGCAAAGTACCTTTTTTATCCCTCCCACTTTTTAGCTTGTGTGTGTGTGTGTGTGTGTGTGTGTGTGTGTGTGTGTTTTGACTTCCTAAATAGATTGTAACTTCTTGTGGGGCAGGGATTATCTTTCTTTTTTCATGTCTATATTTTTTATGCTTAATGCCCAGTACATAAAATGCATGTAATAAATGCATATTGACTATTAAATAGGCATCTGGAAAATTCTTTTATAATAAATTTCTTATAGATAGGTGGTTGTCAACAAACATTCATTAATTTTTATAGAAGTGAAAGGATGAGGTGATTGAAAGTGAAATCTTTAATAAGGGGGATGGAGTGGGGAGGAAAACATCTCGATTAGTGAAGATGTCCAAATAGGAAAAAAAAAGTTGTGAAAGAAGCTGTGGGTAAAAGGGATATCAGTTAGAAAATAAAATTAGGTCATAGGATCCAGAACATAGAGTTGAAAACTATTTAAATTTTATTTTACTTATATTGCTTCAAAAGTCAATTTCCTCTTATAACTTTGAAATCAATACAATCTTTTGCAGTGCATCTCTAAAAGCTTTAATCACTTGTTTATTCCTCAGGGTATAAATGAAAGGGTTCATTACAGGTGCTACTGAGGTTGCAAGTACTAACACTACTTTATTCATAGCCACTCCTTCTCTTTCAGAAGGTTTGATATAGATGAAGATGCAGCTTCCATAAGTCATGGAGACAACAATCATGTGGGAGGAACAAGTAGAAAAGGCTTTTTTCCTTTGCTCAGCTGAAGGGAATCTCAGAATAGTCCTAATGATACATGCATAAGATAGAACCACTAACACTAAGGGGATGATGAGTGTGAACACAGCAAGGGCTAACACCATTCTTTCCATGAACTGTGTATCAGAGCATGTGATCTCCAGCAATGGTGATATATCACAGAGAAAATGGTCAATGATATTGGAGTCACAGAATTCTAGCTGAAGACCAAAACTAACTATTGGAATGATAATCATCGACCCAGATACCCAACAACTCAGAAGGAGCTGATTACAGACTCTGTTGTTTATGATGGCTGCATAGTGCAGGGGTTTGCAGATAGCCACATAGCGGTCATAAGACATGGCAGCCAAGAGAAAAAATTCTGAGGCCCCAAAGAAAATTGCAAAAAATAATTGAGTGAAACATTCATTATAGGTCACGGTATAGTCTCCAGTTGACATGGTGTACAGGAATCTGGGAATACAGGCAGTTGTGAATGACAATTCTAAGAAAGAAAAGTTCCTGAGGAAAAAATACATAGGGGTTTTAAGGTGCTGATCTATTAAAGTGAGGATGATGATGATCAAGTTCCCAGTTACACTCAGGATGTAAGACAGAAACAGAAAGGTCAAAAGCAGAATCTTCAGCTGTGGGTCATCTGTCAATCCCCGGAAAATGAACAATGATATCCCTGTATGATTTCTCATTTCTGATCTATGGCTTTAAATGAATCTGTAGGCAAAATAGAAAGAGTATGAAAGTAAGAAAAAGAGAAAAGAGAGAGAGAGAGAGAGAGAGAGAGAGAGAGAGAGAGAGAGAGAGAGAGAGAGAGAGAGAGAGAGAGAGAGAGAAACACACAGATTAACAGACACAGACAGACAGAGACAGAGAAAAGGGAGAGATAAAGATAGAGAGAAATAGGGAGAGGGAAAAGAGGAGGGAGAGGGAGAAGTAGAGGTAGAGTGAGAGAGAGGAGAATAGAGATCAAGAGAGAGAAAGACAGAGACAAAGACAATAGAGTTGAGAAGACCAACTTAGAGCAAGTCAGCATTTCAATATGGATATAAATTCTCAGAAGATTTTTTTGGGTTCTTTTTTTTTTCTTTCATGGATAAAAAAATGATGCCAACATTTTTTTTTTATCCAGTATGACTTTTAACAGTCTATTGGCTACTGAGCATAAGATTGTTGTAAACAATTTTGTTTCCAATATTTCTTTCTTCCCTTTACCCCCGTTCCTTTTCTCTACCGCATTTTTTACAAAATATTATTTCATTTTGTATTATCTAAAACAATGGTCCTCAAACTTTTTAAATAGGGGGCCAGTTCACTGTCCCTCAGACTGTGGGAGGGCCGGACTATAGTAAAAACAAAAACTCACATTCTGTCTCTGCCACTCAGCCCATTTACCGTAACCAGGCAGGCTGCCATCCTTAGCCTGCAGCATCTGGTCCATGGGCTGCAGTTTGAGAACCCCTGATCTAAAACATTGTGATTTCTTTTGTTTTCTTATTATATTAGTTTTCTGATATATCACCTTTGCTAAGTACCTTTGTAACCTAGATAAAAAAGTTAAGCAATACCAAAAAATGACCATAGCAGACAGTCCCTTTGTAACCATTTTGGTGCTATCACAGAATGTACCCCGATTTCTTGGAATATGCATGGTATCTCTTTCTGTCTTTAATCTCCTTTGGCTATTTATTCAGTGGTGAGATCCCTGGCTCAGAGGCTATGAATTGTTTCTTCACTTTTCCCACAAAATTTCAAATTATTTTATGCATCATTTGGACTAGTCTTTACTGCTAGCAATAGTGTATTAGTTGCTGTTTTTCCAGATCATTTACTAATTGTGTAGTTTCAACAGTTTTCGACTTGCAGATATACATGCTGTGTGAGGGAAAACTTCAAAATTTTAATAAATTATTTTAAATTGAATTTATTTTGTTTAATATGTTTTATAGCTTTTTAATGTTATTACCAATTTTCAATTTTTGTAAAATGTGTTTCCTTGGGAAATGTTTCTTAGTATTATGTATTTGCATAGTGAATACTTTTTAAACTTAACTAGTTCCATAGGAAATTCTGTGTCTTAATGTACCTCTTCTAAAGGCCCCATTTCTTCTCCTTACCTTCTCATCCCTTTTGGGTTCTTTTCTCTATTATAACACTAATCTTCTATACAACAAGATAACACATTCTTTTTATTGCTCTAGAAACTTTTGGCTTCTCCTTGAACAGGCTTTATTTTTTTCTTAAGATATCAGATTTCAGAAAATAGTAGCACAGACATCTAATTTGTTCAAGTTTTATCTATTATAACCAAGGCAATGCTGAAATTGTTAGGGAGATGACAGGTAATGGAAGGAGAAATCAGAAATAGATATTGGGAGTTAACCAACTAATATTGAGTTTAAAGTTTCCTTGTAGATTCATCTATTGATGGAAAGCATTGGGCCTAAGAGACCCAGAAACGATTCTCTTCAAATCCCAGTAACTTTTTAAAGGGGCATGTAGCTAAATGAGCTACATTTAGGAATCCTATTAAGAACCCATTAGGAATCTCTACCTGAAACCAACTTCTACTTTACTGAGCCTATTATGCACTATCATGCATCCATGTTCATTTCTTCCCTATATAATACTAAGGATATTGATCCCTAGAAAATGATTCTCATTCTAGTCTTTCTGACTACAGGTTTTTTTTTTATTAAATACTTCACTGAGACACTGCTTACAGTTTCAGAATAGCAAGCACACTCAGATGAAATCAGTTCTCTGGGTCCATAAGGGGAAGCAGAACCATTACTGTATCTGGTAAAAATTTCTCATAAGAAGGGTGATGGTGAAGCCCAGGACCATTGTACTCAGGTGCTAATGTTTAGGGAGAAGGAATCTTTATATAGAAGCTTAGATCATCAACTTCGGGAATTAGATTATTCAGGGTTGGGAAGGAAGAAACTTAGTTGAGGGAAAAATATTAATAGGATTCAGGAAGGAGAGGAGCAGTTGTGCAGCATGTTGCACAAAGTGATATGGAGGGTCAGTAATTGTGCAAGGAAGAAGCTCAATTTCCTGGAGAGGAAGGACCCATAGCCAAAGAGAAAGTGCACCTTTTCCAGATAAGCATATCTAAAAATCCATTTGCCCACAGCCCATTCATTCTAACTAAGCTTCTGCTTAGAAGGGATTTCTTTATCCCAAATTAAGCTATTTGGCCTCTACAAGCAATGACATGGTTTTCTTGACACCTTTACTCCAACTTATATTGGGAGTGAAGAAAATTACTGTTTATTGGACAACCCCGAATCTACTTCATTTCCACTTAACAGCTGCAAACTTTTACCCTTATAGTGTTATTTTTTTTGGGTGGGAGGTTCATTTCTCGTTGCCATATTATATGGATTAGGAAGTAATTTTTTGTATGCTTCTCTATTACTTTAGAACTGTTGGTGCCTCTATAGGGTAAGCCTTGAGTCAGGAGGATATGAGTTCTAAGACAAATTCAGAATCTTTCTAATTGTATGGCCCTGAAAACTCTGTTTTGTTGATTCACTGGGAAGGTAATGGCAAATCATTTCAGTTTCTTCTACAAGAAAGCCTCATTGATATGGTAGTCCATTAGGTCTTGAACCATAGGACAAAACTAAACAACAATTCTATTCTCTTAGCTTATCAGTTGTTCTGTACTTCCTGTATGTCCTCTGGTCATTTTCTCTCTGAGACCTTTCAAAGAATATATAGGAAGACTTAGCCTACAAAAAATGCTAATTACAAATTAAAATGTTAAAGAGCTTTTCTCTTCATTTCAAACTGGTCTCTAATGTTTGTCCCTGGTTTTTAATGCTTTTCCCCCTTTCCTCTTACGTAGGACCTCTATTAAAGCCTGGCACACCTTTTTTAATTTCTTTTTTTCTGTAATGAATTGAGAAGATCTAATAAAGGAATACATAGTAAATAATTAATAGTTGACAATGTCCCCTCTTAAAGAATACTTCATCTTTTAGAAAGAATACATCATCTTTGATTATTTTTATTTAAGCATGGCAAAAGTGTTTTTGGAATTGGAGGTATATAACCACAGCAGGAAGACTGTTGTCTACTTTGCTTCTACAGAAGATTTACCAGAATGGACAATATTGGCTAATTCATTTCTTCCTTGCCATATCTTATCTTATCTTTTCATGTAACAGTAAGCTAAACATTTTTAATGAACAATGATTTCATGTTCAGACATAGAAAAAGTCATAGAAGAAATATAAACTTCTGTAGGGCAAGGAAGTAGAGATGGGGTTGTTTATGCAAAGGCACTGGATATTGGGAATAATACTTAAAATTCTCTTTTTTTACTAAAAGGTGGAATTTTGTGTGGGTGACAAATTTCCTGATGGTGGTATCCCCTTTACTTCATATTTCTTGTTCTGATCATTGTACATTCTAGATTCATTTCATATTGGAACAGATTATGTGCTCAATCACAGTGGAGCATTGCAATGAAAAGTCACTGTAGTCTAGAATCACCTATTATCAGTGAAATTACATTTTTCTAAGATGTCATCTTTATCTATTCACTCTCTCCCTGTGATTCTAAAATTAAAGGACAGGCAATCTAACCTGAACAGGACCTGGTTACATTTGTTTTCATTAAGCATTAGTTAATTCTATTTATTAGCTACATAAATGTCTCTTATCTGCATTCAGTTTACATCCATGTTCCCCTAGATTAGGATTCCTTAGGAGAATTCATGTATTTGATGGAAGGGTTTTTGCTTGGTTACTGTAAAGTCATCCCCACAAAAACCCCTAAGGGGACTTTCTCCTTTATTTTGTGAAATGAGGACTTTGTATACACAAACTACCAGATTATACAATGCAGAATACAGTGGATTTTGGAACCTTACCACACTTTCTCATATAAAGATTTTGGAACCTCACCTCACTTTTATTAAAGGTGAAAAGTCAATGGCCATGCAATTCAGAAGAATATCTTGGATACAGAGGCTAGATTTCATTTTGGAACATCCATAGGACTTGGATTATTAACATAGACTTTTTATCAATGCTAAGAACAGAGTTCTCATTTTTATTCCATAAAGCTGGGGGAATAGAAGACACAATAAAGGAGATTCTGAAAAAGTACCCTGATTCTTGTGATTCTGGTCACTCTGATAATTTTGTTTTCTATCATTTTTGCAAGTATAATGGACCCATTGCAATTGGTCACTGAGATAGCTAGGCATCCCCTTTATCTAATTATTTTTTCTATTTGATTATGTTATCTGTATTCAGTGGATGTGAATATGTGACTCTAAGACCAGAGAACAGAAAATTTCCTTGTCTTTGGATTAAGACCTGGTCACAATTCTTTTCTTTTCTTAATTTCTTCTTCCCTCCCTTTCTCCACCTATTTCTTTCTTTCTTTCTTTCTTTCTTTCTTTCTTTCTTTCTTTCTTTCTTTCTTTCTTTCTTTCTTTCTTTCTTTCTTTCTTTCTTTCTTTCTTTCTTTCTTTCTTTCTTTCTCTTTCCCTTTCTTTCTTTCCATCTTTCTTTCCTTCTTTCTTTCTTTCTTTCTTTCTTTCTTTCTTTCTTTCTTTCTTTCTTTCTTTCTTTCTTTCTTTCTTTCTTTCTTTCTTTCTTTCTTTCTTTCTTTCTTTCTTTCTTTCTTTCTTTCTTTCTTTCTTTCTTTCTTTCTTTCTTTCTTTCTTTCTTTCTTTCTCTCTCTTTCTTTCTTCTTCCTTCCTTCCTTCCTTCCTTCCTTCCTTCCTTCCTTCCTTCCTTCCTTCCTTCCTTCCTTCCTTCCTTCCTTCCTTTCCTTCCTTCCTTCCTTCCTTCCTTCCTTCCTTCCTTCCTTCCTTCCTTCCTTCCTTCCTTCCTTCCTTCCTTCCTTCCTTCCTTCC
This sequence comes from Sminthopsis crassicaudata, assembly GCF_048593235.1. Classification (NCBI taxonomy): domain Eukaryota; kingdom Metazoa; phylum Chordata; class Mammalia; order Dasyuromorphia; family Dasyuridae; genus Sminthopsis; species Sminthopsis crassicaudata. The sequence goes on from NC_133621.1 coordinate 220,400,730, forward strand.
TTCCTTCCTTCCTTTTTTCCTTTTTTCCTTCCTTCCTTTTTTCTTTCCTTGCTTTCATCTGATTTCTCTGTTCCTGTATAGGAAATCAGACACATGATTCCACCCTCACAGTTTAAAAAGAGAAGAAAAAGTAGTGTTATGAAAAGTCATTATCTTACTTACTTTTTTGCTGTTACTTCAGGTCTTGATGAATGGTTTATGTCCTCCAAATCCCTGGAATGTGTTAAGTTGAGCAGTAAGGAATTAATGGAAAAGGACAACTCACTTCTGGTTACATTATCTCACAAAACTATGACCTCAGCTTAATAGGCAGAATTGAATTCTCCTAGGTTACCATCTTCTGAAATGCACCAATTCTCTGTTTCTCATCACCAACTCTAAAATGATGCTGAATCAGAGATTCTGTCTTGCTTTAAATGCAGGAAATATATTGATGTGCTGTATTTTGTTGAAAGAAAGAGAAAATCAGTGGAAAGAGAATGGCTTCTCAGATCTTGTCTTTTTTTTTATCACTTAAACTGACCAATCTGGGCAGGGAGACTATTTCCCTCCAAAGTATACACTAATAGCAGAAGATATTTGCTTCATTTGTCCATTGTTCTACAGTTGCTTAGTGACTAAATGAGTTCACAAATGAAATGTCCTCTGCGGAACTCAAGTTCAAAAGTCACTAAGGAATCTTTATTTTAATCAGCTTTGGCAAAAGACATTTCATTTGGAATGGAAAATATAGCAATAACATCAGACACAAGCTTGGTACACAGTAATGATTCAGAGGTTAGAAGAAGAGTGGCAACTTTTCATTCTTCCTCACATTGTTCAAGACTGATCTCCAAAATTATTTAATACTGCATCGTCATAATTTTAAAAATTGAATATGCATTCTACACTCACATATGTATTATTACATATTATGCAATGAACTATTTTATTAATCTATTAGGTAGTCAAGTAGAATTTATTAAATGCTTAGTGTATGTCAGACACAAGGCTGAATGCTGGTGTTAAAAAGGACAAAAATGTCATCCCTATCCTAGTGAACATTTTAAGGTAGGAGAAAGCATCTAAATAGCTGTTCATAAAAGATACACCTACAATAGATAGAAAGTGATTTCAGAAGGAAAACAGAAGGTTAGCAAAGTTGAGATGGGCAAAAAAAGCCTTTTTGCTGAAGGTGGGATTTGAGCAACATTTAGGAAGCTAAGAGATGGAGGTCAGAGGGTCAGTGTGTTCCAGGATTGGGGGAATCCTAGAGCAAAGTCACAGAATTAGGAAATTTGGCATCTTAGATAAGGAATAGCACTGGCTTTGTTTAAGAAGAAACATGACTTTCTAATATTTGACTGAAAATCACATCTATTTTTTGACCTGTGGTTTAATATCTCTGAGTATGGAGTGACAATAGATACTGGGAGTAAAGCTGAAACATTCTGACTTCCCCATTATAACTTTGTGTTAATGTATCAAATGACAATACAAATCCTGAGTTCATTGACCTTCAAGTCAAGCAATCTAGTATTTCTTAAGCAGCTACTACAAGTCAAGCTTGATATTAACTTCTAGGTTTACAAATAACTATATGTTAGGTTCTTACTAAGTGCTAATGAGATAAAGAGATGTTAGGTTCTTACTAAGTGCTAAGTCGGTACTTAACAATTCTCTAGTCCACACCTTTTGGTTCTGGCCTTTAAGGGGAGTTTTACCCCTTTGAACTTCTTGGCAGGAGCTTACATGTTTCAGAGGAGCAAGTTCATTGGTTGAAGTATTTTTCTCACAAGCCCCTGAATTATTCCACACACATTCTCTGGGAGAATACAAGAAGCAACATTGGGCCTGGAGGGTGAGTCTACTCTAGGTCAGAGTTGGGAAGACTCTGTATTGGAAGAAGAGTTTGTCTGGGAGATTGAGTTGAGACAGCAGATCTCCTCCCAGAGACTGATAGGCAGTTTCTGGAGACAACAGAACATTACAAATGTGGACTCCCTGCCAACCTCCCCCCCAAAAGTTCATACTCAAGGAATCAATAGTTTCACATGCAAAACATTCTTCAGCATTGAGATATACAGGATAAACTGATAATAATATCAGAGGGAAGACAGTGTTAAGTAGGGGAGGTGGGATTTTAGTTGGGATTTCAGAGGACTAAGAAATAGAGATGAAGAGGTACTGTGATTGACAGTAAAAGGTTCTAGAATTGAGAGATGGAGTGTCTTTTATAAGAAAATCAGAAGGCCAGAGTCAGTGAATCACAGAGAATTCTTTTACATATCTATGCTTATATATTGATAGAGATAGATTCATATGTACATGTATATATATATATATATATACACATACATATATATAATATAGATGCATATAAGAAAACTAGTACTTAAATATTATATTTTATTCGAGAGGTAAAGAGTCATCAGGTTTAATTGTTTAGACAAGAAGGTGGAGTTTTCCTAGGAATTTTGGTACTTATGTTTCCCTACAAATAAGCAAATAAGACTGAGCAACTTATTGCTATAGACATGTGTATCAGTAATCCCAGAATCTGTCAGGTGATTTGTGAAGATAATGTGGTGAATTCCTTATTATCCATAGATGAGTCACTTACACTTTATGAACTTGATAGTTGGAAGGTTTGTTTGAATATATGCCTAAAAATGAGACTTCTCAAGTGAAGGTAAAGTAATGTACTGTAACATGAATGACCATTTAAATAGGGTGAGAGAATTAAATCTATAAGTTATATCTTCTCTGCCTAGAATTTTGGCTGCAGAGATTCTTAGAGTAGAGAAATATTGTAAAGATGATAGCAAAGCTATTAGCTAGCCTGGATCTATCTCACATTTTGGTTTAGCAATGCAATACAATAGTACTGATAAAAATTCTGTTAGCTCATCAGATTAATCAATGGGGTTCAGAAAAATCTTTGGTGACCAGGCTGAATTAAAATGTTACAGGGGAATATGTAATTAGGTAATAACACTAATGTTTACTTATATAATATGTGCTTTACATGTAATGCTACATGATCACTGCAGTATATGTTAGTTACTACATTTTTCAGTATGCTGAAAAATTACTTCATGTTCCATATTTCTGACATTATTATTAAGCTATTAAAGTTTACTTGTGTGTCCTGTAAATAGCTATGCATAGCTTTGATGTTAGTTATTTTACAGAAGCTATTTAATTTTTGTATTTATAACTCTACTACCCAGCAGAGTGCCTAGCACACAATAGAAGCCTAACAAGTGCTTATTCATAGTTTTGCCTGTATTTTTCTGTTTCTGCATACTGTATAGAATTCCTAAGGTTATTGTTTCTTTGATTTTGCTTTTATTCTGAACTCACATCAATTCAGTCCAGTTCAATAATTTGAGTCTGTAGTTTTAATGCATGGAGTGATAAAATATTGAAAATACAACTTTATTAAATGATGAAAAAACAATTCAATTTTTAATTTAAATCAAGTATTGTTCCACTTCACATCTGAATTCATCATTAAAATGGACAGTAATATTGTTGGTGAAGTTGTGAATACATCCAGCTATTTTGGAGAGTAATTTGGAACTATGCTCAAAAAGTTATCAAACCCTTCACACCCTTTGACCCAGCAGTGTTGCTATTGGGTTTGTATCCCAAAGAGATCTTAAAGAAGGGAAAGGAACCTGTATGTGCAAGAATGTTTGTAGCAGCCCTCTTTGTGGTGGCCAGAAATGGAAACTACATGGATGCCCATCAATTGGAGATTTGCTGAATAAATTGTGGTATATGAATATTATGGAATATTATTGTTCAGTAAGAAATGACCAATAGGAGGATTTCAGGAAGGCCTGGAGAGAGTTACATGAACTGATGCTGAGTGAAATGAGCAGGACCAGGAAGTCGTTGTATACTTCAACAACAATACTATATGGTGACCAATTCTGATGGATGTGGCCATCTTCAACAATGAGAAGAACCAAATCAATTCCAACAGAGCAGTAATGAACTGAACCAGCTACATCCAGTGAAAGAACCCCCTGGGAGATGATTATGAACCACTATATAAATTCCCAATCCCTCTCTTTTTGTCCACTTTCATTTTTGATTTTCTTCACTGGATAATTGTATACTATTTCAAAATCAGATTCTTTTTGTTCAGCAAAACAACTGTTTGGATATGTATACATATATTGTATTTAATTTATACTTTAACATATTTAACATGTATTGGTCAACCTGCCATCTTGGGGGGGAGGAGGGGAAAATTAGAACAAAAAGTTTGGCAATTTTCAATGCTGTAAAATTACCCATGCATATATCTGGTAAATAAAAACTTTATTTAAAAAATGGGCAGTAATTAGGAATGTGTCAGTCAAGTCAATTTATTAGTTTCTCTTCTGGTTTTTATTTCTTTGGGTTTGCTTTTGCAAATTAAAAAAAAATTATATAACAAACATTTGTTCATTTAATCTTCTAGGTTTTCCTCTATGATTTATTTAATGACTTCTTAATTAGCCATAGATCTAAAAGATAATTTCTTCCTTTCTTCCCTCATTTATTTATGCTATGACTTTTCTTTTCTTTTTTGTTGTAGAATTGTTCCTTGATTTTTTTCCTTTTTTTATTAATTTTTACAATTATAACATTTTCTTTGACAGTACATATGTATAGGTAGTTTTTTTTTTTTTTTTACAACATTATCCCTTGTACTCCCTTCTGTTCCAAGGTTTCCCCTCCTTCCCTCCACCCCCTCCCCTACATGGCAGGCATTCCCATACATATTAAATATCTTATAGTATATCTTAGGTACAATATATATGTGCAGAACCAAATTTTTTTGTTATTGTTGCAAAGGAAGGATTGTATTCACAAGGTAAAAATAATCTGGGAAGAGAAACAAAACAAAACAAAACAAACAAAAACCAATGCTCTCAGTTTACACTCATTTCCCAGGGTCCCTTTTCTGGGTGTAGCTGATTCTGTCCATCATTGGTCAATTGGAATTGGATTAGCTCTTCTCTATGTTGAAGATATCCACTTCCATCAGAATACATCCTAATACAGTATCATTGTTGAAGTGTATAATGATCCCCTAGTTCTACTAGTTTCACTCAGCATCAGTTGATATAAGTCTCTCCAAGCCTCTCTGTATTCCTCCAGTTGGTCATTTTTATAGTACAATAATATTCCATAACATTCATATACAATAATTTACCCAACCATTCTCCAATTGATGGGTATCCATTAATTTTCCAGTTTCTAGCCACTACCAAAAGGGCTGCCACAAATATTTTGGCACATACAGGTCCCTTTCCTTTCTTTAGAATTTCCTTGGGGTATAAGCCCAGTAGTAGCACTGCTGGATCAAAGGGTATGCACATTTTGATAACTTTTTGGGCATAATTCCAGATTGCTCTCTAGAATTGTTGGATTCTTTCACAACTCCACCAACAATGCATCAGTGTCCCAGTTTTCCCATAGCCCCTCCAACATTCATCGTTATTTGTTCCTGTCATCTTTGCCAACTTGACAGATGTGTAAAGATATCTCAGAGTTGTCTTAATTTGCATTACTCTGATCAATAGTGATTTGGAACACTTTCATATGAGCGGAAATAGTTTTAATTTCATCATCTGAAAATTGTCTGTTCATATCCTTTGACCATTTATCAATTGGAGAATGGCTTGATTTCTTATAAATTAAAGTCAATTCTCTGTATATTTTGGAGATGAGGCCTTTATCAGAACCTTTAACTGTAAAATGTTTTCCTAATTTGTTACTTCCCTTCTAATCTTGTTTGCATTAGTTTTGTTTGTGCAGAAACTTTTTAATTTGGTGTAATCAAAATTTTCTATTTTGTGATCAATAATGGTCTCTAGTTCTCCCTTCGACACAAACTCCTTCCTCCTCCACAAGTCTGAGAGGTAAACCATCCCATGTTCCTCCAATTTATTTATGATTTTGTTCTTTATGCCTAAATCTTGGACCCATTTTGATCTTATCTTAGTATGTGGGGTTAAATGTGGGTCCATGCCTAGTTTCTGCCATACTAATTTTCAGTTTTCCCAGCAGTTTTTGTCAAATAATGAATTCTTATCCCAAGATTTGGGATCTTTGGGTTTATCAAACACTAGATTGCTATTTTTATTCACTATCTTGCCCTGTAAACCTAACCTATGCCACTGATCAACTAGTCTATTTCTTAGCCAATACCAAATGGTTTTGGTGACTGTTGCTTTATAATACAGTTCTAGATCAGGTACAGCTAGACCACCTTTATTTAATTTTTTTTCATTACTTCCCTTGAGATTCTCGACCTTTTGTTCTTCCCTATGAATTCTGTTGTTATTTTTTCTAGGTCATTAAATTAGTTTCTTGGGAGTCTGATTGCTATAACACTAAATAGATAAATTAGTTTAGGGAGTATTGTCATCTTAATTATATTCGCTCGGCCTATCCAAGAGCACTGAATGTCTTTCCAATTATTTAAATCTGACTTTATTTTTGTGGCAAGTGTTTCATAATTCCTGACTCTCCTTTGGTAGATATATTCCCAAATATTTTATACTATCGACCGTTATTTTGAATGGAATTTCTCTTTGTATCTCTTGCTGTTGGATTGTGTTGGTAATGTATAAAAATGCTGAGCATTTATGTGGATTTATTTTGTATCCTGCAACTTTGCTAAAACTCTGAATTATTTCTAATAGCTTTTTAGCAGAGTCTTTGGGGTTCTCTAAGTATACCATCATCTCATCTGCAAAGAGTGATAATTTGATTTCCTCTTTTCCTACTCTAATTCCTTGAATCTCTTTCTTGGCTCTTATTGCCGAGGCTAGAGTTTCTAGTACTATATTGAATAGTAATGGTGATAGTGGGTAACCTTGTTTCACTCCTGATCTTACAGGGAAAGGTTCTAGTTTATCGCTATTACATATGATGTTTACTGAAGGTTTTAAATATATGCTCGTTATTATTTTAAGGAAATAGTCCATTTATTCCTATACTCTCAAGCGTTTTTAGTAGGAATGGATGTTGGATTTTATCAAATGCTTTTTCTGCATTTATTGAGATAATCATATGGTTTTTATTAATTTGATTATTAATATGGTCAATTATACTAATAGTTTTCCTAATATTAAACCAGCCCTGCATTCCTGGTATAAATCCCACTTGGTCATAGTGTATCATCCTGGGGATGATTTTCTGAAGTCTTTTTGCTAATATCTTATTTAAGATTTTAGCATCAATGTTCATTAAGGAAATTGGTCTATAGTTTTCTTTCTCAGTTTTTGATCTACCTGATTTAGGTATCAGTACCTTGCCTGTGTCATAAAAGGAATTTGGTAGGACTCCTTCAATCCCTATTTTTTCAAATAGTTTACGTAGCATTAGAGTTAGTTGTTCTTTAAATGTTTGGTAGAATTCACATGTAAATCCATCTGGTCCTGGGGATTTTTTCTTAGGAAGTTGGTTAATAGCTTGTTCTATTTCTTTTTCTGAGATGGGACTATTTAGGCTACTTACTTCTTCCTCTGTTAATCTGGGCAAGCTATATTTTTGAAGGTATTCTTCCATTTCATTTAAGTTATCGAATTGATTGGCATAAAGTTGAGCAAAGTAGCTCCTAACTATTGTTCTAATGGTGGTGAGTTCTCCCTTTTCATTTACAAGACTAACAATTTTATACTATGACTTTTCATATCAAAGTCATGTATCCATTTATAACTTCCTTTGGTATATCATACAAGGTTCTGGTCGAAATCTGATTTCTGCCAGACTGCTTTCCCAACAGTTTTTGTCAAATAGTGAATAATTCTAGTAGTAATTTGGGTCTTTGTGTCTATTCAATATTATGGTATGTGTGTTCTCTTGTGTATAGAATGTTTCATTGATAGATCTCTTTTTAAAAACATCACAAAATTTTCATATTCTTGGGACCTCAAATTACTCTGTCACCAAAATTATTAGTATGGGATGTATCCTATTGGTGAAGACTCAATACTCTATTCACAAAGGACTGTCAGGCTTCAACATTCTCATTTTATGCTCTGCAATTTGCTGTTCCTGACTTAGGGAACTGGGTAGTCTTTTGTCCCAATTGACACTTTTTAGATAAGTACATTTTAGGGACACTTATTTTGATGACTGAACAGCTACATGGTACAGTGATACAGTATCAGTCTAGGAGTCAGGAAGATCTGGGTTTTATATCCTGACTCAAGCACTTACTAGCTATGTAATCCTGCAAAAGTTGGGTAAACCAGTCTGTTAATATTTACCAAGAAAATACCAAAGGAGTCATGAAGAGTCAGGTGCAACTGAAACATAACTTAACAATATTGTTAAGGTTCATTTATCAGGAGTGATCTCCATTTCAATTGAGTCTTCTTTGAGCAGTGTGTTACATAGTGTTTATCCTGCCCAAAGTTGTGTTCATTCTGGTGCTGGTTGGAATTTTGTTTTATATTTGGGATTTCCCTAATTGATCTTGTTCTATCTCCCTAGCGATTTGTCTAGTTTTAGCTATAGGAGGAATGGATCATCCTTGGTGAGAGTGTTGTGTGGCCTTTCATCCTCTTTGACTTACCTCTTAAGGGGATTGTTGTTTTTATCACTCTACTCCTGTGGTTTCCACTGTTAGGGCACTGGGGCTTACCATGTGATGTGCTTCAAACTTAGAGTTTCTTCACTCTTCTTCTACTAGTTCTTTAATAGCACTTTACTTCCATTGTGTATAGCTCTAGTCTCTGGATGAATAATCCCTGTCCTGGATGAATAATCTTACTGAGGATTCTCTTTGAAATTCTTAATTAATTGATCTGTTCTAATGGACTTGACTCTCTTCAACAATGAGATGAGCAAAATCAGTTCTAATTGTTCAGTAATGAAGAAAACCAGCTACACCAAGCAAAAGAACTATGGAAAATGAGTGTGGACCACAATTTAGCATTTCTACTCCTGTTATTATCAGCTTGCATTTTTGTTTTCCTTCTCGGGTTATGTTTACCTTATTTTTAAATCCAATTTTTGTTGTGCAGTAAGGTAACTTTATAAATATAAATATAAAAATATATTGCATTTAACTTATACTTTAACATATGTAACATATATTGGTCTACCTGCTATTTAGAGAAGGGGGTGGGAGGAAGGAGGGGAAAAGTTGGAACAGAAAGTTTTGCAAGCGTCAATGCTGAAAAATTACCCATGCATATTTCGTAAATAAAAAGCTATTAAAAAAGAAAAAAAAAAGAAATTCTTAATCATTTAATCTGGTCCTTGTTCTTTGTTATTTCATGGGAACAAGTGGGAAAACTGTACTTCTGTATTATCTATATAAGACAGAAAACAATCCAATATAGATTATACTTGAACAAATATGTTAAATTTATTTCCATATTAGGTTTTTTTTTTTTTTGTGAAGGAGAAATCAGAACAAAAGGGAGATACCTCAAGAAAGAAAAAAAGCAAATAAAAATTTTGAAAATTGGAAATAGTATGTTTTAATATGTATTCAGACTCTTCTCTTTCTCTGGGCATAGATGACATTTTCCATCAAAAATCTTTTGGAATTGTCATGAGTCACTGTACAAGTCAGAAAAGTTAAGCCTATTGTAGTTAATAATTGTAAAATTATGTACAATATTCTAGTTATTCTACTCATTTCATTTACCATCAGTTTCTATTAGTTTTCTGGGTTCTTCTGAAATCCAGTTGTTTATTATTTCTTATAACACAATAGTATTCCATTACATTCATATATCACAACTTGAGCTCTTCTCCAATTGATGGGCATCCATTCAACTTCCAATTGGCCACCACAAAGAGAGGTTCTATACATATTTTTGTACACATGGGTCCTTTCTTTTTTATGATCTCTATGGGATATAGAACTAGTAGTATTGCTGGATCAAATAATATGCACATTTTTATTACTCTTTGGTCATAGTTCTCCAGAATGGCTGGATCAATTTGCAACTTCATCAACTATGTATTCATCTCTCAGTTTTCCTTTGTGCAATCCAACACTTATAATTTTTTCTCTCATATTAGCCAATCTGAGAGGTGTTAGGTAGTACTTCATAATTGTTTTCATTTAATTTCCCAAGTCTATAGTGCTTATAATGTAATAAATAATAAAATCTTTTGACCATTTATAAGCTAGAGAATTATTTTTATTTTTATAAATTTGATGCAGTTCTCAAGATAGTTTAGAAATAGGGAACAGAATAAGTGGATGGTATAGAAGCATGTCTAGATTAATAGAAATGGGCTAAGGTATGCAGATTAATGAGAGTGCCATACAGTGAAATAAAACCTTCCTAATTCAAGGGAAAAGTTGTTGGGTAGGTAAAGTAATAGGAAGGCAAAGTAGCAGGTAAAACTAAAACAGAGAAGTCAGAAGGATAAGAAATAAGAGATGAACCCAAGCATAAAATAAAGATGAGTAGAATTTATTATGTAGCAGCAATCGCAGTGTTAGACAAAATTGAAGCTAAGATAAGATTCAATCAAAAGAGAGTATTAGGAAAACCATACTATACATTAGCCATGTTAGTCAATACTGTTTTATATCATTTAAAATAACTGGCCAGTGTAAGATTAGAATATTGCTGTAGTGTAGGTGTAGGTATTGATGGATTGGTGGAGTTAGAAAAAATATGGAAAGATTTGGAATTATAAAGGAAGATGTTATCCACCTTCAGAGAAACAGAGTATAAAGAATACAATACAGTCTTACAACGATGCATATGAATGTATATATGTGTATATGTATATTTAATATATATGTAGAGGGCCAAGTGTACTTGAAACAAATAATCTGACAACAAAGTGCTAACTCAGTGGAATTAAGATAATGATTCTCTACATTTACTTAGTACTTAATATAGTTCTCCAAGTTAGCCTCTATTCTATAAGACTGACATGATGATGCTTTTATTATAAAGTATATAATAGCTAAGAGATCTGAGAAGGAAGACAGACTCAGAGATAAACAGAGAAGATAAAGACCCTCTTGGTGGCTGTCCTGTCTCCTTTACTTCTCCACTGAGACCAAGGCTGCTTGGGGGAAGAGGGTTTGTCTCTCTTCCAGTCCTTACTGGTTCTTATATACTCTATTACAATTACATCATTACAGCACACTATGCATGTGTGAACTTAGAGAACCATTACATTAGCATGCAAAGTACTAAGTATTTATGTAAACTAGATAACCATTGTCTCATCAATTCCTCTGAGTTAACACCTTGTTTCAAGTATACTTCTCCACAGTTCTGGATATCTACACACACACACACACACACACACACACACACACACACACACACACACACACATCTATATATAAATACCCATATATAGATTTGTATATATCTATATCTACCTATTTAGGCTTTCTTGAAATGGAAATTTATTGCTTTATATTTTATATCCTTTTTGCATAAGGTAATTTTTTTCTTCTCCTATTTTATATTTAAATTTAAAATGATATAATTAAATCATGGAATGTGACCCCACATTTTGGGCTCAGGCTGTCCTGAAGTCTGAAACTTGGTCATATATCCCTTAGTACAGAACTCTTTTAAGGAGAGTGAAAAGAGTGAGAAGATGATAAATGGGGGGGGGGGGGGACACAATTGGCAATAGTAATTGCAAAAATATTTTGAAGCAAGTTTCTTTTATAAGGCCTCATTTCTCAAACATGTAGAGAACTGAATCAAGTTTATTAAAAATAAGAGTCATGCCCCAATTGATTAATTATCAAAATATATGTTCTATGCCCAAAAGGCTATAAATTCATGTATTTCCTTTGACCTAACAATACCAGTACTAGGCATGAATCAAAAAAGAGATGAGAAGAAAGGAAAAATGACCCATATATACAAAAATATTCATAGCAGCTCTCTTCTGGAGGCAAAAAAATTGGAAATAAAGGGGATGTCCATCATTTGGGGAATGGCTGAATAAATTGTAGTATGTGATTATGATGTAATATTATTGTTCCATGTGAAATGATGAACAAGGTACTCTCAGATAAAACCTGGAAAGTCCTCCATGAACTCAAGCAACACAAGTAATTTACTTTGTGTACAAAATAATACTAAAGTTCTGGGATAATCAGCTGTAAATTTTTTGTTTTTCTCAGTAGAACAATGATCCAGGCTACAGTGAAGGATTTATGATAAAAAATTCTCGCTATATCCAGAGAAGGGACTGTTTTTGTCTTAATATAGATTTAGCATTCTCTTCCCCCCTCCTTCTTTCTTCCATTCTCTCTCCCTTTCTCTCTGTCTCAACTTTATTTTTCTTGAGAGTTTTTTCTTAGAGTTGGAGATCTATATTTTCTTTCTCTGACAACATGATTTTTATGGATAATGTTTTGCTTAACTTTACTTGTGGTTTATTAATGGTACTGGGTGTGGGTATAAGGGAGAGATGTGGAATTCAAAAGAATTAGAAACAAATTTAAGAATTTATTTTAAATGTAACTGGGGAAAATAATTTTCTAAAAAAGATATATAAATATTATAATATAAATTCAGTCCATGGCATAATGAATAGGCATCCATCATAGGTTATAAAGGTGTGCTATTTTATTTATATGAAAATAGCTTTACAAACTCAAACAATAGCCATGCAAAAACATAAAAGAATGAGTATTTTGCATTTCAGGGTACACAACTTCTTAAGTCTCAGAGAAGCAGAAAAAATATCTAAGAAGTAAGGGGAAGATCAAGGAAGAAGTTAAGAGAGATGATGGTGGAATCTAGGAGGAGCCAGGTGAAATCCACCTAGCTGGCCAGGTCCCAGACCTGTCTAAAATTATGTTAATCAAGATCTGAAAGGTTGTTGAAAGATGCTAACTTGACTGTATCACAGGTTGAAGTACTAGGCTATAGCTATACCAAAAGGACCATCTGGGTCTTGATTATGGCTGATAATAGGCTCTCCTTCCTGATAAGACAAAAGAATAAACTGGTTTCAAAGTATACAACAATCAGGAATAATTGATTTCTCATTTGGCTGCGCTACTTTGAGTATTCTCTGACTGAGATCTTCATCATGCCCCAGGAAGCTTATTGTTGGGTAGACTTAATCATCATATAAAATCCATGGTCCTTGATAGTCTATCACTATACTCTCCCTCTACTCCATACTTCCAGTTAAAGGGAAAACTGAATTTGAATATTTCCTCATTTCTCACCTGACTTCACCACTTAGGGACTTCTCTAACTGATTTATCCACCATATCCTCATGCAAAGTACCTTTTTTTATCCCTCCCACTTTTTAGCTTGTGTGTGTGTGTGTGTGTGTGTGTGTGTGTGTGTGTGTGTGTGTGTGTGTTTTGACTTCTTAAATAGATTGTAACTTCTTGTGGGGCAGGGATTATCTTTCTTTTTTCATGTCTATATTTTTTATGCTTAATGCCCAGTACATAAAATGCATGTAATAAATGCATATTGACTATTAAATAGGCATCTGGAAAATTCTTTTATAATAAATTTCTTATAGATAGGTGGTTGTCAACAAACATTCATTAATTTTTATAGAAGTGAAAGGATGAGGTGATTGAAAGTGAAATCTTTAATAAGGGGGATGGAGTGGGGAGGAAAACATCTCGATTAGTGAAGATGTCCAGATAGGAAAGAAAAATAGTTGTGAAAGAAGCTGTGGGTAAAAGGGATATCAGTTAGAAAATAAAATTAGGTCACAGGATCCAGAACATAGAGTTGAAAGCTATTTAAATTTTATTTTACTTATATTGCTTTAAAAGTCAATTTCCTCTTATAACTTTGAAATCAATACAATCTTTTGCAGTGCATCTCTAAAAGCTTTAATCACTTGTTTATTCCTCAGGGTATAAATGAAAGGGTTCATTACAGGTGCTACTGAGGTTGCAAGTACTAACACTACTTTATTCATAGCCACTCCTTCTCTTTCAGAAGGTTTGATATAGATGAAGATGCAGCTTCCATAAGTCATGGAGACAACAATCATGTGGGAGGAACAAGTGGAAAAGGCTTTTTTCCTTTGCTTAGCTGAAGGGAATCTCAGAATAGTCCTAATGATATATGCATAAGATAGAACCACTAACACTAAGGGGATGATGAGTGTGAACACAGCAAGGGCTAATACCATTCTTTCTATGAACTGTGTATCAGAGCATGTGATCTCCAGCAATGGTGATATATCACAGACAAAATGGTCAATGATATTGGAGTCACAGAATTCTAGCTGAAGACCAAAACTAACTATTGGAATGATAATCATCGACCCAGATACCCAACAACTCAGAAGGAGCTGTTTACAGACTCTGTTGTTTATGATGGCTGCATAGTGCAGGGGTTTGCAGATAGCCACATAGCGGTCATAAGACATGGCAGCCAAGAGAAAAAACTCTGAGGCCCCAAAGAGCATTCCAAAAAATAACTGAGTGAAACATCCATTATAGGTCACAGTATAGTCTCCAGTTGACATGTTGTACAGGAATCGGGGTATACAGGCAGTTGTGAATGACAATTCTAAGAAAGAAAAGTTCCTGAGGAAAAAATACATAGGGGTTTTAAGGTGCTGATCTATTAAAGTGAGGATGATGATGATCAAGTTCCCAGTTACACTCAGGATGTAAGACAGAAACAGAAAGGTCAAAAGCAGAATCTTCAGCTGTGGGTCATCTGTCAATCCCCGGAGAATGAACAATGTTATCCCTGTATAGTTTCTCATTTCTGATCTATGGCTTTAAATGAATCTGTAGGCAAAATAGAAAGAGTATGAAAGTAAGAAAAAGAGAAAAGAGACAGAGACTAACACACAGAGAGTAACAGACAGAAAGATAGAAACAGAGATAGAGACAGAGGACAGTGGAGAGATAAAGGCAGAGAGAAACAGGGAGAGGGACAAGATGAGGGAAAGGGAGAAGTAGAGATAGAGTGAGAGAGAGGAGAACAGATAAGAACAGAGAGAAAGACAGAGACAACGACAGTGGAGTTGAGAAGAGGCAACTTAAAATAAGTCAGCATTTCAATTTGGATATAAATGCTCAGAAGATTTTCTTGGGTCCTTTTTTTCTTTCATGGATAAAAAAATGATGCCAACATTTTTTTTTATCCACAAAAATCTTTGAGCTGTCTCTTGGCTACTGAGCATAAGATTTTTGTAAACAATTTTGTTCACAATGTTTCTTTTATCCCTTTACCCCATTCCCTTTCTCTACCCCATTCCTACAAAATATTATTTCAGTTTGTATTATTTAAAACATTGTGATTTCTTTTGTTTTCTTATTATATTAGTTTTCAGATATATCACCTTTGCTAAATCCCTTTGTAACCTAGATAAAAAAGTTAAGCAATACCAACACAGTGACCATAACAGACAGTCCCTTTGTAACCGTTTTGTTGCTATCACAGAATGTACCCTGATTTCTTGGAATATGCATGGTAACTCTTTCTATCTTTAATTTCCTTTGGATATTTATTCAGTGGTGAGATCATTGGCTCAAATTCTATGAATAGTTTCTTCACTTTTCTCACAAAATTTCAAATTATTTAATGCATCATTTGGACTAGTCTTGACTGCTAGCAATAGTGTATTAGTTTCTGGTTTTCCATATGCTTTACTAATTGAGTAGTTTCATCGGTTTTTGACCTTTGCAAATATACATGGTATGTGAGGAACAACCTCAGAGTTTTAATAAATGATTTTAAATTGAATTTCTTTTGTTTAATATGTTTTATAGCTTTTTAATGTTATTACCAATTTTCAATTTTTATTAAGTGTTTTTGCTGGGGAAAAGTTTCTTAGTATTATGTATTTGAATATTGAATACTTTTTACACTTAACTGGTTTCATGGGAAATTCTGTGCCTTAATGTACCTCTTCTAAAGGTTCCATTTCTTCTCCTTAATTTCTCATGCCTTCTGGGCTCTTTCCTCTATCATAACACTAAGCTTCTATAGAGCCAGATAACACATTCTTTTCATTGCTCTAGAACTTTTTGGCTTCTCCTTGAATAGGTTTAATTTTTTTCTTAAGATGTCAGATTTCAGAAAATAGTAGCACAGACATCTAATTTGTTCAAGTTTTATCTATTATAACCAAGGCAATACTGAAATTGTTGGGGAGATGTCAGGTAATGAAAGGAGAAATCAGAAGTAGAACTTGGAGTAACAACTAATATTGAGTTTGAAGTTTTACTTGTAGATCCATCTATTGATGGAAAGTATTGGGCCTAACAGCCCCAGAAACATCTTCACATTGCATTATCTTTTTAGGGACTTGTAGCTAAATGAGCTACATTTAGGAATCCTATTTAGGAATTTAGGAATACATTTAGGAAACCCATTATGAATCTCTACCTGAAACCACCTTCTACCTGACTGAGCCTACTATGCACTATCATGCATCCATGTTCATTTCTTCCCTATATAATACTAAGGATATTGATCCCCAGAGAATGATTCTCATTTTACTCTTTCTGACTACAAGGTTTTTTTAAAAATACTTCAATGAGACACTGCTTACAGTTTCAGTATAGCATGCACACTCAGATGAAGCCAGTTCTCTGTGTCCATAAGGGGAAGCAGAAGCATTATTATATATGGTGAAAATTTCTCATAAGTAGGGTGATGGTGAAGCCCAGGACCATTTTACTCAGGTGCTAATGTTTAGGGAGAAGGAATCTTTCTATAGAAGCTGAGGTAATCAACTACTTTGGGAATTAGATTGGTTGGGGTTGGGAAGGAAGAAACTTAGTTGAGGGAAAAATAGTAATAGGGCTCAGGAAGGAGGGGAGAAGTTGTGTAGCATGTTGCACAAAGTGATGTGGAGGGACAGTAATTGTGCACGGAAGAAGCTCAATTTCCTGGAGAGGAAGGACCCAGAGCCAAAGAGAAAGTGCATCTGTTCCCCACTTTCACGTCTTCCAGATAAGCATATCTGCTCACAGCCTATTCATTCTAAGTAAGCTTCTGCTTAGAAGGCATTTCTTTATCCCCAACTAGGTTACAGTTGGTAACACTCACATGGTTTGCTTGACATCTTTACTCCAACTTATATTGGGAGTGAGGAAAATTACTGTTCATTGGACAGCCTCCTGAGTCTATTTCATTTCCACTTAACAGCTGCAAACTTTCACCCTTACACTGTTCTTATTTTGGGTGAGAGGTTCATTTCTTGTTGCCATATTATATGGATTAGGAAGTAATTTTTCTATATGCTTCTCTCTTACCTTAGAGCTGTTGGTTCCTCTATAGAGTAAGCCTTGAGTCAGAAGGATATAAGTTCTAATACAAACTCAGAAATCTTGTTGTATGACCCTGAAACCTCTTGTTTTGTTGACAAAAGGATCCACTTGGGAAAGTATCATTCCAGTTTCTTCTACAAGAAAGCCCCAATGATATTGTGGTCCATTGGGTCCTGAACCACTGGACAAAACCAAACAGCAAATCTATTCCCTTAGCTTATCATTTGTTGTTTTTTTGTACTTCGTGTATGTCCTTTGGTCATTTTCTCTCTGAGACTTCTCAAAGAACATATAGAAAGACTTACTCTACAAAAAATGCCAGTTACAAATTAGAATTTTAACGAGCTTCTCTTCATTTCAGACTGGTCTGTAATGTTTTCCCTGGTTTTTAATGCTTTCCCCTCCTTTCTTCTTACCTAGAACTTCCATTATATCCTGGCACATCCTATTACTTTTTTTCTGTAATGAATTAAGAGAAGATCTAATAAAGGAATACACAGTAAATAATTAATAGTTGACAATGTCCCCTTCCAAAGAATACTTCATCTTTTAGAAAGTGAGTGATTATTTTTATTTTAGCATGGCAGAAGTGTTTTTGGAAATGGAGGTATATGACCACAGCAGTAAGACTGCTGTCTACTTTGCTTGTACAGAAGATTTATCAGAATGAAAAATACTGGCTATTTCACATTTCTTCCTTGCTATATCTTTTCTTATATTTTCAAGTAACAGTAAGCTAAAACATTTTTAATGAAATTTCCATGTTCAGAGACAGGAATAGTCATAGAGGAAATTAAATCTTCATATCTTTAGTTCTGTAGGCCAGGGAAGTAGAGATGGGTTTATTTATGCAAAGACACTGGATATTGTAGAGTAATAATTAAAATTCTCTTTTTCTACTAAGAGGTGGAAGTTTGTATGGTGTGACAAATTTCCTGATGGTAATACCCCCTTATTTCATAATTCTTGTTCTGATCATTGTATATTCTAACTTCGTTTCATAATGGAACAGATTTTGTGCTCAATCACAGTGGAGCTTTGCAATGAAAAGTCAGTATAATCTAGCATCACCTATTATCAGTGAAACTACATTTTTTAGATGCCATCTTTTTCTATTCACTCTCTCCCTGTGATTCTAAAATTAAAGGACAGCAATCTAACCTGAACAGAATCTGGTCACATTTGTTTTCATTAAGCATTAGTTAATTCTATTTACTAGCTACACAAATGTCTGCTATCTGCATTCAATTTGCCTCCATGTTCTCCTGGATTAGAAGTCTTTAGGAGAACTCATGTATTTGATAGAAAGAGTTTTGTTTGGTTGCTGTAACCCCTAAGGGGAATTGCTCCTTTATTTTGTGAAATGAGAATGTTGTATCTGCAATTGACCTCTTCATACAATGTAGAATATAGTGGTGCAGAATCCACTGATGTTATGCAGTCCTTAGGAAGGATGTAGCATTAACCTCTATTCTGCCGGGCCTTGAGAAATAATGTATTTCTTCTCTCTATTTGACCAGGATGCTGAGCCCACAAATTTTGCTGGCTGTCAGATAACTGTTGGTCAGTGATAATGGGGTTTCTGAAATTAATGAGCAATAATAATGAGTTACTTAAAATTAATTAGATGAAGAACAAAATTGTGTGTCCACCACTTAACCTAGTGTTCTTTCAGGCCTAAAATCATGGCTCCAGTTGGTTCACTCATGAACTCTGCCCAGACAACGTGGATCCTGCACCTGAATACAAAGTCTAAACCAGACCACTCCTCAACTCCACTTCTAAGACATAAACTTAGCATATCAGTAACATGAAATATCTGGTCTCTCTAAATTTTCTTTTCATTTTCCTGCTTTTTTGCTAACTTGTTTTGGAATTCAGCCTGCTTTAATTGGCATTATAATTGTAACTTTGCCCCTTGACTTGGAAATGTATCCAAGTTTACAAATTCCTTTGAAATACCATATGACACCAGTCTGGAACCCCAATATTTTGGGAATCATAATATCATTATAGCCATGGAATAATGATCTTGGATTCTTGGATACATGAGTCTTGGGGAGGAAATTTCTCTTTTGCTTAGATTTTGTCGAAACCTCACTCTACTTTCATTAAAGAGGAAAAGTCAATGGCCATGCAATTCAGAAAATTCAGAAGAAGAATATATATATATATATGTATGTATAAAAGCTGGATTTCTTTCTTGACCATCCATGGGTAGATTATTAAAATAGGCTTTTTTTTCAGTGCTAAGCATAGAATTCTTATTTTTATTGCATGCAGTTGAGGCAATAGACACAATAAAGGGGATTCAGAAAAAGTACCCTATTTCTTGTGATTCTGCTCACTCTGATAATTTTGTTTCCTATCCTGTTCTCAGGTATACTAGTGTCATCTGTGCCATTACTCTTGGCATTGCAATTGGCCACTGAGATAGCTAGGCATCACCTTTCTCTGAATATTTTGTCTATTTGATGATGTTATCTGTAGTCAGTCTATCTGAAAATGTCAGTCTAACACCAGAGAATAGAAAATTTCCTTCTCTTTGGAATAAGACCTAGTCACAATTCTTTTCTTTTCTTTTCTTAATTTTTTCTTCCCTCCTCCCTCCCTTTCTCCACCTTTTTCATCTTCCTTTCTTTCTTCCTTTCTTCCTTCCTTCCTTCCTTCCTTCCTTCCTTCCTTCCTTCCTTCCTTTCTTTTTCTTTCTTTCTTTCTTTCTTTCTTTCTTTCTTTCTTTCTTTCTTTCTTTCTTTCTTTCTTTCTTTCTTTCTTTCTTTCTTTCTTTCTTTCTTTCTTTCTTTCTTTCTTTCTTTCTTTCTTTCTTTCTTTCTTTCTTTCTTTCTTTCTTTCTTTCTTTCTTTCTTTCTTTCCTTCCTTCCTTCCTTCCTTCCTTCCTTCCTTCCTTCCTTCCTTCCTTCCTTCCTTCCCTCCTTTCTTCTTTCCTTCCTTCCTTCCTTCCTTCCTTCCTTCCTTCCTTCCTTCCTTCCTTCCTTCCTTCCTTCCTTCCTTCCTTCCTTCCATTTTTCCTTCCTTGCTTTCATCTGATTTCTCTGTTCCTGTATAGGAAATCAGGCACATCATTTAACCTAACAGTTTAAAAAGAAAATCAAAAATATTGTTACAAAAAGCCATTAATTACCTTTACTTTTCTGCTGTTACTTCAGGTCTCGATGAATGGTATTTGTCCCCCAAATTTCTGGAATGTCTTAAAGTTGAGCAGTAAGAAATTAATGAAAAAGGATAACCCACTTCTGGTCATATTATCTCACAAAACCATGACCTCAACTTAATAGGCAGAATTGAATTCTCTTAGGTTATCATCTCTGGAATATACCAGTTCTGTTTCTCATCACCAACTCTAAAATGATCCTGTATCAGATATTCTGTCTTGCTTTAAATTTAGGAAATATATTGATGTGCTGTATTTTTTTTTAAGTGAAAATCATTGGAAAGAGAATGGCTTCTTGGATTTTTTTTTTTTTTGATCACTTAAACTGACCTATCTTTACAAGGAAACCATTCCCTCCAAAGTGAACACTAATAGTAGAAGATACTTGTTTCATTTGTCCATTGTGCTCCAGTTGCCTAGTGACCGAATGAGTTCACAAATGAAATGTCCCCTGCGGAACTCAAGTTCAAAAGTCACTAAGGAATCTTCATTTTAATCACCTTTGGCAAAAGACATAAAGTATGTAAATGTGGAGCCATTATCTATATGGAATGGAAAAAAATAGCAATAGTATCAGAAACAGGCTTGATACATAGTAATGAATCAGGTGATGGAGGAAGAGTGACATCTTCTCACTCTTCCTCACATTGTCCAAGACTGGTCTCCAAAATTATTTGATACTGTACCTTCATTATTTAAAAAAATCAGTATGCATTCCATACTTATACCTGTACTTTTATATATTAGGCAATGTACTACTTTCTTAATGTAATTAGGTAGTCAATAGGATTTATTAAATGCTTTATGTATGTCCTACATTAGACTGTATGCTGGGGTTAGAAAGGACAATTATATCATCCCTGTTCTAGTGGACGTGCTGATGTAGGAGGTAACATCTAAATAGTTGTTCAAGTAGGATACATCTACAGTAGATAGAAAGTGATTTCAGAGAAAGACAGGATGTTAGAAAAGTTGAGATGGGACTTGAAATGACTTTTTGCTGAAGGTGGATTTGAGTAACATTAGATATGTCAGAGGGTCAGTATGGGGGAATCCTATGGCAAAGTCACAAGAGTTGGCAGATGGGGGTATCTTAGGCAAGAAATAGCACAGGCTTTGTGAAACATTAGAAAACATGATTTTCTAATGTTTGACTGAGAACCACATCTATTTTTTGACCTGTGCTTTAATGTCTCTAAGGATGAAATGGCTATAGATACCTATAGCCAGTATATTTCTTATCTGGTAGTAAAACTGAAACATTCTGTCTTCCCTATTATAATATTGTCTCAGAGTAACAAATGATAATATGAAACCTGAGTTCATTTACATGACCTTCAAGTCAAGGAATCAAGTATTTCTTAAACAGCCACCACAAGCGAAGATTTATATTAAGCTCTGAGTTTACAAATAAATGTAGATTTAAAAAAGTCCATAGTCAAGGAATCAATAGTCTTATATGCAAAAAAAATTGTAGAAATGAAATATACAGCATAAACTAAAGATAATATCTGAAGGAAGACACTTAGTGTGAAGCAGGGGAGGGAAAGAAATGCTTGTTGTAGAAGGTGGGATATTAGTTGAGATTTCAGTAGACCAATAAATAAACATGAAGAGAGAAAATTCCAGGCATTGTGGATAATAAGTGAAAGTTCCCCAAACTGGGAGATGGAGTGTCTTGTATAAGGGAAATCAGAAGGCTAGTGTCACTTGATGATAAAGTATTCCTCTACATATGCATGTTTATACATTGATACAGATAGACATATATATATATATATATTTATAGATACACTAAAACTGGCTTATTATTTTTGAAACATATTATGTTTCATGCATACCCTTTGATCCAGCAGTCTTTCTATTATGTCTATATCCCAAAGAGATCTTATAGGAAGGAAAAGGACCTACATGTGCAAAAATGTTTGTGACAGCCCTTTTTATAGGCAAGAGACTGGACACTGAGTGGATGCCTATCAGTTGGAGAACGGCTGAATAAGTTAGGGTATATTAATGTTATGGAATATTATTGTTATTTAAGAAAAGATCAGGAAGATGATTTTAGAGAGGTCTGGAGAAACTTAAATGAACTGATGCTAAGTGAAATGAGCAGAACCAGGAGATTGGCAACATTAGTATTATAGGATGGTCAATTCTGATGAATGTGAATCTTGGCTACAATGAGATGATTGATGCCAGTTGCAATGATCTTGTGATGAAGAGAGCCATCTACACCCAGAGCGAGGACTGTAGGAACTGAATGTGGATTACAGCATAACATTCTCACCCTTTTTCTTGTTGTTTACTTGCATTTTGTTTTCTTACTCATTTGCTTTTTTTTTTTTTTTTTGATCTGATCTCGTAAAGCCAGAGAATGTACAAATATGTTTGCACATATTGGATTTAACATATATTTTAACATGTATAACATATATTCAATTGCTTGCCATCTAGGGGAGGGAATGGAGGGAAGGAGGGGAAAATCCAAAACACAAGGCTATGCAATGATCAACATTGAAAAATTATCCATGCTGGTGTTTTGAAAATAAAAATTTTAAAAATAGTATATTTGATTTAAGTATTTAGACAAGAAGGTAGAATTTTCCTGGGAATTGGAACTTATTATTTCTTACAAATAAGCAGGTAATTGTGAAAAGATTGGGCAGGTTCCTTATTGTTACAGACAGGTGTATCAATAATCCTACAATCTGTCAGGTGCCTTGTGAAGAGTATGCAGTACAATACCTTATTATCCCTGAGTAAATTAATTTGACTTTATGTAAAGGTAGTGACTGATCAACTACTTCAGTAGTTTCTAAAAATAAGATTACCACCTGCCAGTTTTGGAAAGTTGGTTTGAATGTGTGTCTCAGAAAAAAAAAAAATCAGTGAATGCAAAGATGAAGTAAGACCTTAAAATGTACGACAATTCAAATAGGGAGAGAAAATTAAATCTATAAGCAATATTTTCCATGCCTTCAATTTTATCTGTAGAGGTTCCTAGAATACGAACATATTGTACAGACATAGAAAGGCTGTGGTATCGACAAGATCAAGTTTAGGGATGCAACATTATAGTTTGGATGAAGACTTTGAATATCCATGAGATACCCATCAGCCACAAACAGTAAACACAAAAAGTAAATTGCCAATCCAAGAAAGAAGAAATATGATTTAGATGAGCTGTCCTAGTATAGGGAACAAGCCTCTAACCCGTTAATCCCAATGCTCAAAGCCTGTGAGTAGGTCTCTGGCTCCCAGCACAAGGAGCTTGGGATAGTGTACCCTGTATCCCAGGAGCAGAGTTTAAAGTTAGATACTATGAAATAGGCAATTTAAAAAAAATTTACAAGATAGAAAAAAAAAACCTTGAAAAAAAGAGAGATGAAAGAAAATGATCAAGATGCAAAAAAAAAACTTTGATCATAGAAAGTTACTAACATGACAAGGAAGATAAAAACACCAACTCAGAAGAGAACAAAATGCCTACATGTGAAACCTCAGAAAGGAATGTGAATTGGTTTCAAGCCCAAAAATTCTCCTTTGAAAAGCCCAAAAATGATCTTAAAAGTTAATAAAAGGAGGTGAAGCCAAGATGGCGGAGAAGGCACACGCAACCTTCTAAGCTCCTCTCATACCCTCATGACCAATCTTTGAATTCAGCCTCAAAAATAGCGCTTGACTGGTGAAACTCACAAAGATTAAAGGTACAACTACTTACCAGCTGAAGATAATCTGGACGACCACCAGAGCAGGTTTGTCCTGAGGGGCAGGAATAGACCTGTGCAGGAAGAGAGCTAGGAAAGACTGGAGTCCTGAGAGGACCAGGGACAGGGGTAGCCTCTGTGGCTAGAAAAGTAGTGGAAATAACTTTGCCATAGGCTGACTGCTTTGCCTTGATTATAAAGCAATGGACCAGCAGAGAGACTAGAGCCAGAGGTACAGGGTACTCTAAAAACCTAACAGGATCTGGCTGTACCCACCCCAAACTGGAAGTGACTCAGCATAGACCAGCACAACTGTGCAGCTACACTTTGCAGCATGGATAGGGCAGTTGCAAATCTACATGACAGGGGGGTGCAGACTAGGGCAGCCTCTAATCTGCACAGTAGGGGGCTTGGCCTAGGGCAATAGAACTTCCCCAGCACAACTGTGTTTCCCTGGGCAGAGCCACTTCTGGTGCCTTGTGGGACTATTCATTGGGCAACTGCTAATACCTCCAGCCAGTTTTAGCTTGGAATACTGACACTTTCACTCCTCAGCCTCTTGCCTCAGGGCAGTCATTAATCTGCACAGGAGTTCTTCCCAGGACACCTCCACAGCTCAGCCTGTGCAGGCCTGAGTCACTTCCGTTGGGGAACTGTTTCCCAGAGAACTCACATACTTGGTCACTCTTTGTAGCTGGTTGGCAGGCCGTCCATACACCTATCCATGTTCTGAAGAGGAAGCTGGTAACCTCCTGGCCCTGAAGGCAGACACAACGGGCTTTAAAAAATGAGTAAAAAAAAAAAAAATCAAGAGGACAATCCATAGCTTCTATACAGAAAGAGAACAGGTTTTCAACCCCAAGGAGTCAAACAGCAGACAGTCTCCAGATAATTGTTGGTCCCCAATACAAAAAGGCTCTCTTAGAAGAGACAATTAAAAATCTTAAAAGGGAGCTAGAAGAAAAATGGGTAAAGGAAAGAGAAGCTATGCAAGAGAGTAACAACTTCCTGAAATGTGAATTGGAAAAGGTAAATAACTTCCTGAAATGTGAATTGGAAAAAGTAAACAACTTCCTGAAATGTGAATTAGAAAAGGTAAAGAACTCCCAGGAAGTGCAGCAAAACAGAATTTGTGAATTGGAAAAGATAAAGAATTCCCAAGAAAGTAGGATTTGTGAATTAGAAAAAGGAAAATAACTCACTAAAAAAATAGTGAAATGGAAAAAATTTCCATAGAGCAAAACAACTCATTTAAAAACTCAATTGGACATATACAAAAAGAAGTAAAAAAAGCTAATGAAAATAACTCATTAAAAATCAGAACTGAACAACTAGAAATGAATGATTCATTGAGACACCAAGAATCAGTCAAGAAAAACAAAAACAAAAACAAAAAATGAAAAAAATAGAAAGAAATATCAAATATCTACTTGAGAAAACAACAGACCTGGAAAATAGATCTAGGAGAGATAATCTGAGGATTATTGGACTTCCTGAAAATTATGATGAAAAAAAAAGAGCCTAGATACTATTTTACAGGAAATCATCAAAGAGAACTGGAACTGCCCAGAGGTAAAAGAACCAGAAGGTAAAATAGACACTGAAAGAATTCATCAAACACCTTCTGAAAAAGACCCTTAAAAACAAAACTCCACGAAATATTGTGCCCAAATTTCAGAACTATCAGACTAAGGAAAAATATTATAAGCAGCCAGGAAAAAACAATTCAAATACCAAGGTGCCACAATAAGGGTAACTCAAGATCTGGTTGCCTCCACATTAAAGGTTTGAAGTGCCTGGAATCTGATACTCTGAAAGGCAAAAGAACTTGGAATGCAGCCAAGAAGAAACTACCCAGCTAAGCTGAGTATTTTCTTCCATGAAAGAAGATGGACATTTAATGAAATAGATCAATTCCATTTGTTTCTAAGGGGAAAAAAAAAAAAAAACAGATCTAAACAAAAAATTTGATCCCCAACCACAGGACTCAAGAGAAGCAGAAAAAGGTAAAATGAACTCTTGAGAACTGTATTTCTGTTGTGGATATACATAAAGACCACATATATAATTTGATTTTACTGATATAATAAAAAAGGGAAGTAGAAATGGAAGGGGGATAGTGTCAGAAAAAGGGAAAAGAGGAGAGAAAAAGAGGGAAACTACATCCCACGAAGAGGAAAAGAAAACTTATCATATCTGAGGGAATTTAGAGAGGGGGGGGACATTGTGTGAATCTTACTCTTATCAGAGTTGGCTCAAAGAGAAAATAATTGACATATTTGTTTTACAGAGAATTTTCTCTCACATCATTAAAAAGGGAGAGCGGAAAGGGGAAAAGGAAAAGAATAATAGGGAAGAGTACAAGAAAGGGAAGGGATTTAAAGGGAGAAGGGATGGATACTAAAGAGAGGACTGTGTGACTCAAGTGGGGCCCATAAGTTTAATACTGGGGAAGGGATTCAGGGGGGCAAGGGAAAAAAAGCATAATCTTGGGATAATATGATGGCAGGAAATACAGAATTAGTAATTTTAAATGTAAATGTGAATGGAATATAATCTCCCATTAAGCGGAGGTGGATAACAGACTGCATTAAAAGTCAAAACCCTACAATATGTTGCTTATAGGAAACACATTTAAAGCAGGAGATATATACAGAGTAAAGGTAAAAGGCTGGAGAAGAATCTATTATGTTTCAGGTGAAGTAAAAAAAGCAGGGGTAGCCATCCTTATCTCAGATCAAGGAAAAGCAAAAATTGATCTAATTAAAAGAGATAAGGAAGGAGACTATATCCTGCTAGTAGCATAGACAATGAAGCAATATCAATACTAAACATATATGCACCAAATGGCATAAGGAGAAGTTAAGAGAGTTGCAAGAAGAAATAGACAGCAAAACTATAATAGTGGGCAATCTCAACCTTGCACTCTCAGAATTAGATAAATCAAACCACAAAACAAATAAGAAATAAATTAAAGAGGTAAATTAAATATTAGGGAAATTAGGCATGATAGATCTTTGGAGAAAACTGAATGTTGATAGAAAGGAGTATACTTTCTTCTCAGCAGTTCATGGAACCTATACAAAAATTGACCATATATTAGGGCATAAAGACCTCAAAATTAAATGCAGGAAGGCAGAAATAGTAAATGCTTTCTTTTCAGATCATGATGCGATAAAAACTACATTCAACAAAAAGTTAGGGGTAAATACACCAAAAAGGAATTGGAAACTAAATAATCTCATCTTAAAGAATGATTGGGTGAAACAGCAAATTATAGACACTCAATAATTTCACTCAAATAATGACAATGATGAGACAGCATACCAAAATCTGTGGGATGCAGCCAAAGCAGTAATACAGGAAAATTTTATATCTTTAGAGGCTTATTTGAATAAAATATAGAAAGAGAAGATCAATGAATTGGGCTTGCAACTTGAAAAGCTAGAAAAAGACTAAATTAAAAACCCCCAATCAAATACTAAACTTGAAATTCTAAAATTAAAAGAAGAAATTAATAATATTGAAAGTTAAAAAAATTATTGAATGAATAAATAAAACTAAAAGTTGGTTTTATGAAAAAAACAATAAAATAGAAAAACCTTTGGTAAATCTAATCAGAAAAAGGAAAGAAAAAATCAAATTATTAGTATTAAAAATGAAATGGGGGAACTTTCCACCAATGGAGAGGAAATTAGAGCAATAATAAGGAGTTACTTTTCCCAACTTTATGCCAATAAATTTGAAAACCTAAATGAAATGGATGACTACCTCCAAAAATGTAGGCTTCTCAGATCAACTGACAAGGAAGTAAATTGCTTAAATAGTCCCATTTTAATCTATTAATCAACTCCCTAAGAAAAAATCCCCAGGACCAGATGGATTTACAATGGAATTCTACTAAATATTTAAAGAACAATTAGCCCCAATGTTATATAAAGTATTTGAAAAAATAGGGAATGAAGGAGTCTTACAAAATTCATTTTATGACACAGACATGGTACTGATACATAAACCAGGTTGTTTGAAAACTGAGAAAGGAAACTATAGACCAATCTGCTTAATGAATATTGATGCTAAAATCTTAAATAAGATATTAGCAAAAAGACTACAGAAAATTATCCCCAGGATAATACACTATGACCAAGTAGGATTTATACCAGGAATGCAGGGCTGGTTTAATATTAGGAAAACTATTAGTATAATTGATCATATTAATAACCAAATTAACAAAAATCATATGATCATCTCAATAGATGCAGAAAAAACATTTGATAAAATCCAACATCCATTCCTAATAAAAACATTTGAGAGTATAGGAATAAATGGACTTTTCCATAAAATAATCAGTAGCATCTATTTAAAACCATCACTAAGCATCAAATGTAATTGGGATAAACTGGAACCATTCCCAATAAGATCAGGAATGAAACAAGGTTGCCTACTATCACCATTACTATTTAATATTATATTAGAAATGTTAGCTTTGGCACTAAGAGTGGGGAAAAGAATTAAAGGAATTAGAATAGATAATGAGGAAACCAAACTATCACTCTTTGCAGATGATATAATGGTATACTTAGAGAACCCCAGAGATTCTACTAAAAAGCTATTAGAAATAATCCATACCTTTAGCAAAGTTGCAGGATACAAAATAAACCCCCATAAATCATTAGCATTTTAATATATCACTAACAAAATCCAACAGTTACAGCTAAATGAGAAATTCCATTTTTTCCTTTTTTAATTAATTTTACAATTATAATTTTTTGACAGTACATATGCATGGGTAATTTTTTTTACAACATTATCCCTTGTATTCATTTTTCCAAATTTTCCCTGCCCTCCCTCTACTCCCTTCCCTAGATGACAAGCAATCCCATACATATTAAATGTATTACAGTATATCCTAGATACAATATATGTGTGTAAAATCGAATTTCTTATTGCATGATAAGAATTGGATTCCAAAGGTATAAGTAACCTGGGTAGAAAGACAATAGTGCAAACATTTTACACTCAATTCCCAGTGTTCCCTCTCTGGGTGTAGCTGTTTCTGTCCATCATTGATCAACTGGAACTTAATTAGATCTTCTTTATGTTGAAGATATTCACTTCAATCAGAATATATCTTCATACAGTATCATTGTTGAAGTGTATAATGATCTCCTGGTTCTGCTCATTTCACTCAGCATAAGTTCATGTAAGTCTCTCCAAGCCTCTCTGTACTCATCCTGCTGGTCATTTCTTACAGAGCAATAATATTCCATAACATTCATATACCATGATATTTACCCAACCATTCTCCAATTGATGGGCATCCATTCGTTTTCCAGTTTCTAGCCAGTACAAAAAAGAGCTGCCACAAACA
This sequence comes from Sminthopsis crassicaudata, assembly GCF_048593235.1. Classification (NCBI taxonomy): domain Eukaryota; kingdom Metazoa; phylum Chordata; class Mammalia; order Dasyuromorphia; family Dasyuridae; genus Sminthopsis; species Sminthopsis crassicaudata. The sequence continues at coordinate 220,430,205 of NC_133621.1, forward strand.
TTTTGCCACATACAGGTGCCTTTCCCTTTTTTAGTAGAGAAATTCCATTTAAAGCAACTACTGATAGTGTAAAATATTAGGAATCTATGTACCAAGGGAAAATCAGAAATTATATGAGCCAAACTACAAAACATTTTCCAAACAAATAAAAATAAGATCTAACCAATTGGAAAAATATTAAATGCTCTTGGATTGGGAGAGCAAATATAATAAAGATGACAATACTACCTAAACTAATCTATTAATTTAGTGCTATACCAATCAGACTCCCCAAAACCTAATTTAATGACCTAGAAAAAATAACAACAAAGTTCATGTGAAAAAACAAGAGGTCAAGAATTTCAAGGGAATTAATGAAAAAAAATAAAATAAAGGTGACCTAGGTGTACCAGATCTAAAATTATATTATAAAGCAGTGGTTACCAAAACCATTTGGTATTGGCTAAGAAATACACTAGTTGATCAGTGGAATAGGTTAGGTTTAAAGGAAAAATACAGCCAATAACTTCAATAATCTAGTGTTTGACAAACCCAAAGATCCCAGCTTTTGGGATAAGAACTCACTGTTTGACAAAAATTGCTGGGAAAATTGGAAATTAGTATGGCAGAAACTAGGCATTGACCACACTTAACACCATACACCAAGATCAGGTCAAAATGGGTTAATGACCTAGACATAAAGAATGAGAGTATAAATAAATTAGAAGAGCATAGGATAGTTTACCTCTCAGACCTATGGACAAGGAAGGAATTTATGACCAAAGAAGAACTAGAGGTCATTATTGATCACAAAATTTAAAAAAATTGATTATATCAAATTAAAAAGTTTTTGTACAAACAAAACTAATGCAGAGAAGATTAGAAGGGAAGTAATAAACTGGGAAAACATTTTTACAGTCAAAGGTTCTGATAAAGGCCTCATTTCCAAAATATATAGAGAATTGACTCTAATTTATAAGAAATCAAGCCATTCTCCAATCGATAAATGATCAAAGTATAAATAGACGATTCTCAGACAAAGATATTGAAACTATTTCTAGCCATATGGAAAATTGCTCCAAATCATTATTAATCAGAGAAATGCAAATTAAGACAACTCTGAGATACCACTACATACCTGTCAGATTGGCTAGAATGACAGAAAAAGATAATGCAGAATGTTGGTGGGGATGTGGGAAAATTTAGACACTGATACATTGTTGGTGGAATTGTGAATACATCCAGCCATTCTGGAGAGCAATTTGGAACTATGCTAAAAGAGTTATCAAACTGTGCATACCCTTTGATCCAGCAGTGTTACTACTGGGCTTATATCCCAAGGAGATCTTAAAGAAGGGAAAGGTTCCTGTATGTGCAGAAGAATATTTGTGGCAGCCCTCTTTATAGTGGCCAGAAGCTGGAAATTGAGTGGATGCCCATCAATTGGAGAATGGCTGAATAAATTATGGTATATGAATATTATGGAATATTATTGTTCTGTAAGAAATGACCAACAGGATGATTTCAGAAATGCCTGGAGAGACTTACATGAACTAATGCTGAGTGAAATGAGCAGGACCAAGAGATCATTATATACTTCAGCAACAATACTATATGATGATCAATTCTGATGGATGAGGACCTCTCCAACAATGAGATGAACCAAATCAGTTCCAATAGAGCAGTAATGAACTAAACCAGATACACCCAGTGAAAGAACTCTGGGAGTTGATTATGAACCACTACATAGAATTCCCAATCCCTATATTTTGTCTGCCTATATTTTTGATTTTCTTCACAGGTTAATTGTACACTGTTTCAAAGTCCAATAATTTTTGTACAGCAAAATAAATGTTTGGACATGTATACATATATTGTATTTAACTTATACTTTAACATATTTAACATGTATTGGTCAACCTGCCATCTGGGGGAAGGGGTAGGGGAAAGGAGGAGAAAAGGTGAAACAAAAGGTTTTGCAATTTCCAATCATGGAAAATTATCTATGCATAAATTTTTTGTAAAAATAATTAAATAACTAAATTTAAAAAGTTAATAGAAGTAGATTAAAAGGGGGAAAATAAATGAAAAATATGCAAGAGAGAGTCAGCAGCTTCAAAAATGAAGAACAAAATTTGACTCTAGAAAAGAGTTCCTTAAAAAATTCAATGCCCAAATTGGGGGAAAATATCTCTGAAGAAAGTAATTCCTTAGAAGTAAAATTATCCAAATAGAAAAGCAGAAGAAAAATCAATCCCTAAAAATTAGAATTCCTAAAATTAGAATTGAATTGGGCTAATGACTCTAAGGGATAAAAAAAATCATTCAAACAAAATTAAAAGATTGAAAAATAGAAGAAAATGTAAAATCCTTATTGGAAAAACCACTGAACTGAAAAACATATCTAGGAGAGATAATTTAAGAATTATTGGACTATGGGAAAATAATGATTTTCAAAAAATTATGGGCATCATCTTTCAAGCAATTACTAAGAGAACTCTGCTGATATCCTAAGAACCAGAGAGTAAGTTATTGAAAGAATCCACCGATAATCCTCTGAAAGAGATTCCAAAATGAAAACTCCAATATATGTTGTAACCAAATTTGAGAATTCTTAGGTCAAGGAGAAAATATTGCAAGCATCCAGAATAAAACAATTCAGAGACCAAGGAACCACAGTGAAGATTACATAAGATACATACATATACATACATATATATATAATTGCTTACTTTAATAGACATTACTTTATGATTCTAATTGGGAGAGAAAAATCAGACCAAAATGGAAAAACTATGGGAAGGGAAAATTAATAACAGTTGTATTGATTTACATTTAGTCCCCATAGATCTTTTTCTGAATGCAGATGGCATTTTCTATTCAAAATCTATTATGATTGCTTTGGACTACTGAATGACTTGGAAGAACCAAGTCTTTCTTTCATAATTGATCATTGCACATCCTTGCTGTTATTGTGTACAATGTATTCCTTGTTCTGCTTGTTTCATGCAGCATCAGTTTATACAAATCTAAATCTTTCCAGGTCTTTCTAAAATCAGGTTGTTCATCATTTTTATAGACCAATAATATTCCATTATGTCACATGCCATAACTTATTCAACCATTCCCCATTTGATGGGCATCTATTCTTTTTCTAATTGCTACAAAAAGAGCTGCTATAAACATTTTTTACATTTTTAGTCTGTTCTCCTCCTTTATGATTTCTTTGGGATACAGACCCAGTAGTGCCAACAGCTTGTATGTTAAAGGATTGGAGGACTTAGAATATGGTCCAAAGCAAAAAAAAGGTTTATAATCAAGAATCAACTATCCAGATACATTGAACATAATAATTCAGAAGATAAGATGGATATTCAGTGAAATAGGGAATTTTCATTTCTAATGTAAAGATCAGATCTGAACCAAAAATTCGATCTTTACATACAAGACTCAAGAGAAACATAAGGCAAACAGGAAAGATTAAAAAACACATTATTCAAAGGTTAAACTATTAGGCATCTCTATATGGGAAGATAGTCCTTATAACTCTTGAGAACTACATATTAGAGTTATAGAAGGGGTATACATAGACAAAAAGTGAGAGTGTAAATTGACTTCAATATGATGATATAAAAAATGCTGAGGGATGGAAAAAAGATTATATTAGGAGATAAGAAAGTGGAGGCAAAGTGGGGAAAATTATATCATGAAGAGGCACAAAAAACCTATTCCAATCGAGGGAAAGAAGGAAGATGGGTGAGCAATGTCTAAAACTAAATATCATTCAGTTAAGCTTAAAGATGGAATAAGATACATATTCAGTTGGGTATAGAAACTTATTTTACCCTTCAGGAAAGTTGTGATTATTTTTGCTAGCTGTGATATGTATGGCATTGAATGAGTAATGTAATTTGAGTAGAATTTATCTAGAATAACAAAAGATCAAGAATATCAAGGGAAGTAATGAAAAAATAGAAAAGGAAAGTGTCCTAGCCATGCTTAATCTAGAACTGTGTTATGAAAACAGTAATCATCACAACTATTTGATGCTTTGTAAGAAAGAGAGTAGTGCATCAGTGAAACAGGTTAGGTATGCATGGCATAATAATCAATTACTTTAGTAATTTTCTTTTTAATAAACCCATATACTTCACTTTCTGGGATAAAAACACTATTTGACAAAATGTGCTGGGAAGATTGGAAAATAGTATGACAGAAATTAGGCATAGATTAACATCTTATATCATATAGCAAGATAAGGACAGAAAGGCTATATGATTTTGATATAAGGAGTAATACCAGAAGCAAATTAGGATAGCAAGGAATAATTTACCTGTCAGATATATAAAGAATTTATAACTAAGCAAGGAATAGGGAACACTTTGAAATGCAAAATAGATAATTTTGATGACATTAAAGTAAAAAAAATTGTGCAAACAAAACTAATGTAACAAAGCAGAAAGGCCAAAAGCTGGGAAACAATTTTTGCTGCCAGTTTTTTGATAAATGCTTTATTTCTCAAATATGTAGAGAACTGAATTAAACATATAAACATACAAATCATTCTCAAATTTATATATGGTCAAAGGATATGCACAGGCAATTCTCAGATGAAAAAGTTAAAACTTTTTATAGTCATTGAAAAAATTTCTCTAAATCACTATTGAATAAACAGAAATTTAAGCAAGCCCGAGCTACTACCTCACACCTTTCAGATTGACTAAAATAAGAGAAAAGGAAAATGTTAAATATAGTAGAGAATATGGGAAAATTGGAACACTGTTGGAGTTCTGAACTGATCCAACATTCTGGAAAGCAATGTGTGATTATGCTCAAAGAAATATAAAATTACATGTTTCTTTTCATTCCACAATTTCACTACTGTGGGTCTGTGTCCCAGAGATCATAAAAGAGGGAAAAGGACCTGCATGTGTAAAAATATTTGTACCAGCTACTTTTTGTAGTGTCAAGGAATTAGAAATTGAGTGAAGATTCATTAATTGGGAAATGGCTAAAAGAGATATGCTATATGAATGTAATGGAATATTCTTGTTCTCCAATATATGATGAGCAGACTGATTTCAGAAAAACCTGGAAAAGTTTTCATGAGCTGATGCTGAGTAAAGTGAGCAGAACTTGGAGAATAGTAACATCAAGATTATGCAATGACTAATTGATAGACAACTTTCTCAACAATGCTGTGATAAAAGGCAATGTTTTCATTTCTTTTTTTAAAAAAAAAAGTTCTTTAAAAATGTTTAAATAAGAAAGAACAGAATAAAAAAAAGAAAAACAGAAAAGGAAAACAAAACAGAACAGAATATTGTCATGTATCCAGCAAAACATCAGGAAGGATGCAAAATATATAACAATAAATTTCCATTTCAAGAAAGCATATATAATAACAGAAGATATTTGTGAGTTTTTATCTTTTCTTTGCTTCCTTGTAAGTTGTTCTTTTGTTCTCTTCTGTGCATTTTTTACTTTATTCTTTATTTCCCTTTTCACTCTCTCCCCACTCCCAAGCAGGCTGTAGTTAAGCATTGATATATTTAGTCTCATATATATATATATGTATATATATGTATATGGATCTATCTATCTATATATATACATATATACTCATATATGGAAACATGTTAGGATTACTAGGTGAGAACTCAGGTTGTCTGGACAGTGACAAGGTGAGAATTCAGGTTGTCTGGACAATTACAAGGTGAGAACTCAGGTTGACTTGACAGTTCTCTGGCTCAGACCTGTAAAGGGAGTTTACACCTTAGGAATCCTAGAAGGAGCAAGCTCATTGGTTGAAGTGGTTCTTCCCAGAAGCCCTTGCATTATCCCACGCCCATTCTCTGGGAGGATAAAAGAGGCAACATTGGGCCTGGACAAGCAGATTGGACTGAGGAAGGACAAGGGCTGGAGGACAGCACTCCAGGAAGAGGAGAAGGCAAAAAAGACTTGGGGCATGATGGCAGCTGATGTTACACCCAAAGAGCCTTTAGAAGGTCAGGTCTCTGATGTGATCAACCAGCAGAAAAGCAATCACATGGCATAAAGGGATTACCTGATAAGTCAGCCAAAAGAGAATCAGATTGCAAAAATGGATTACACTTGGGGAGAATACAGGCCTTTTAAACCAACAGGGCTGTGCCCAGTGCAAACAACTCCAATGTAATTGTCAGATGATGAGAAAAGATTTAGAAAGTGGTAAATAGAAGGAAATTAGATAGGCTGGCTGCCTGGGAGAGAGGGTTTGCTTGTATTTCTTCAGCAGGAGAAGGAATCAGATGGGTGCCGAGTCGTATTCACCTTGTCCATCAGAGAGAGACAGAAAAAGAGAAAGACCTCAAAATAAAGGAGAAAATCTAAGAAACATCTGGTATTGAAAGAGCATGGCTAATAAGAAGACTGTTAAAGAACTTTAAAAACCAGCAGGAATCATTGGACTTCCTAACACAAAATGAGACTAATGGACAATGGACTTATGGACATTTATAAATTTTCAATTTATGGTTATTTGATCATGTTATTTGTTATATACTTCTAGCATGTATTATATTACTATGTTACTATGTGCTTATGTAATCTATGTAATTATGTGTAATGCCTCCCATATTGATGGATTTATGTTTCAAGGTCATGACTATCCTATGTTCTAAATCAAAAGAAAGGGGGAGATGTTAGGATTACTAGGTGAGAACTCAGGTTGTCTGGACAGTGACAAGGTGAGAATTCAGGTTGTCTGGACAATTACAAGGTGAGAACTCAGGTTGACTTGACAGTTCTCTGGCTCAGACTTGTAAAGGGAGTTTACACCTTAGGAATCCTAGAAGGAGCAAGCTCATTGGTTGAAGTGGTTCTTCCCAGAAGCCCTTGCATTATCCCACTCCCATTCTCTGGGAGGATAAAAGAGGCAACATTGGGCCTGGACAAGCAGATTGGACTGGGGAAGGACAAGGGCTGGAGGACAGCACTCCAGGAAGAGGAGAAGTCTCTGCATTACATCAGGCTTGACAGGGCTCTCTGCAGGAAGGGAAGTCACTTCTCTGGACAAGAGTTAATGGCAACTGCCTGGAGACAACGGTTCCCTACAGGAAGAAGAATCTGTCTGAGAGATTTGAGTAGACACAGCAGATCTCTTCCCAGAGAGCGATCCGGCAGCTTCTGGAGACGACAGCTCTCTACATATATACATACATATATGCTCACATATACTGAGATACATACATTTATGTATATACATTTACTTATATGTAAATATGTACGTGAAACAATGTTAATATAGATGATATATATATATATATTTAGATTTTACTTTGTCTAAGATCTTTTTTATAATAGTTTTTTTCTAATTTTTCTACTCTTTCCTAATAAATTCTATTCTTGATCCTTATTATAGTATTTGTGTCTGTTTTAATTATTATACACTTTTGCTAATTCATCTACTAATTCATCTGTTCCTTAACTTGCCTTGCTATTACTTAACCTTCCCCCACCCACAAGTCTTATCTTCTTATCATCTCCCTTTAAAATTTTCTTCTTTAACCTGTTCCCATTAATCTTCATACCTTATCTCACTCCTGTTCCTGTTAATCTGAACACCTTTCTGTGTTTATCCTTATGCCACTCTTTGCCTACTTTTTATCCCTTTCTCATTAATCTACAGATCTTGTCCCACTACCATAATTGTACACAAATTCCCTTTCTCTTTATTTCTTTATAGATTTTGGAGGGTGCTCTGCCCTTCATGGTATAAACACACACATACACACACACACACACACACACACACACATATATATTCATACCTATATATATATATATATATATATATATATATATATATATATATATATATATATATATATATATATATATATATATATATATATATATATATATGTATATATACATACATACTTAATAAATGTGGTGTTCTGTAACTTATTCCCTTATATGATTCGGTTTTCAGACCCTCTCTAATACCTATGTATCTGCTTTTCCTGGACTTGGGGGAATTGTGCCTCTATCATGGTGCCTCTAGCTTCATTTCTGCTTTCCCCTATGAACTGGAATTCCAAGGTAAAAGTTCCACCCTCCTGCAAGTATCCTCAGCAAGAAGTGTCCCTGTCCCACTACTTCTGCACTCAACTAGTGTTCTGGTTCCTTCTTGCCCACAGCCATGTCTCAGTAGCACAGTTGGGTCTGGAGTTCCTAATCAGAAGAGGTTCCCTTAGTCTTCCTAGACTCAGATCTCCACTTACCACAATGACTGGAAGGTGAAAATTGCTATATTTTTGGCTGGAGACTCTGCCATCCCAACTAGCTCCAGGGTTTTCAACTTGCTATTTTTGTGGAGCTACTCCTGGAGGGAGGTACCCTGAAGTATAATATGAACTATCCATATTGTACTTCACAATGATTAACCTCATCCTGAAGTCTTTCTCATTGTCCCCAGTTTACCACACCAGAGACTTTAAAGAATATCCTTTTGGAAAAATTTGGAAGTGTCTTGATTAAAACTGAGATCTCCTTGAGAGATTTCATTCACTCAATATTTTCTGGTTTTGTCTCATTTACCTTTTCTGACTTCTATTTACTAATAGCTTGGATAAATGACTTATTTGTCATTTGTTATATGTATGTTTATTATAGATTTGGCATTTGATGGGAAGTGAGTCAAGCTTTGGATAAATAACTCAGTACTTTTTCATTATGAAAAAAATAACCATTAGTTAAGTTTGAATCTAGCCCTCTAAATTAATGATATTTAGGGCACTATAAATCATCCAGACCTGTTATTTTTTGTCTCAGGAGAGCAGAGCACTTAGCATCTGATACCAATTTCCTCTCTTAGAAGGAACAAAATTCTGCTTTGGAAGAAATGTGCTTGGTGGAGACTTTAAAGCTCTGTATGTTTTTCTCTGAACCACATACAGAAAGATAACTGTGGACACATAATTTTTTTGGGGTCACAGACAAACCCCCCCTATCTGTGACCATTTTCTCTTTCTTTTAGACCTTCTCTTTCCCCATTTCTTTAAGTTGCACTATAGCCACTCTTTCTTTTGTCACAATCTTCACTCTTTAATTAATTGGTTCAGCTAAAGGTTATTCTCTTCTCTTGCTTTATTATCCTGTCATCACTTATTCATTATGAAAATTCTGCCTGGTTTATCCATAACATTTTCTTTTTTTTTCTTTTTCTTTCTTTCTTTCTTTTTTTTTTTTTTTGTTTCCATGTGCTGCTTTTTGCTATTTCATGTTATACAACTGTACCAATGGAGAAAATTACAAATTTACATGACATTATCAAAAGCGGGATCAGATATCTTACACTACTCTCACTCCTTATTCTCAGCAAAGGAAATCTTTTTTTTTTTTTTTTTTTACCAAAAAGATAAAAGGATACTCTTTTCTCCCATATTTTAAAACTTCCAAAACACATTTTTTCCCAACTAAACAACACTTCTTTGCCAACATTCCCCTAAATGAGTGGTTCTTATTATCATTCAATTCTTCAGTTTTGTCTGATTTGTCTGATTTGTTACCTGATTGAATTTGTCTTTGTCTTTCTTTTTTATGAAGATAATATAGTGGTCTGAAATGTCAGACATTTCTTTCTCCAGTATATCCTATTTTTACAGATGAGGAACTGAGACAAATAAGGGTTAAATAACTTGCTAGACTGTAGAATCTCAGGCCAGATTTTAACTCAAATCTTCCTTACTCTAGGCTCAGTATTTATATACTTTGTTGCCCCCATATGTTGTACCCCTTTTCCATTATAATGTAAAATTCTTGAGTACAGTGACTGTCTCTCTTTAGTATTTTATTCCTTAGATTTTATCGTAGTAAGGGCACACAATAATTTCTTAATAAATGATTTTTTCTTTCTTTACTCTTCCTTCCATGTCTTCTTTCCCTGCCCTTTATTTTTCATTTGTACTCTGGCCATTCTTTCTTCCTTCAAAATTCTGACCCATGATTAATTAGTTTAACTAAATGTTATTTTCCATACTTGTCCCATTATCTATTCCTCCTTCTCTCCTTTATCTCTGAACTTATTGGAAGGCCTTTGAACATTTTCTCCATTACATCTCATATTGCCTCTTGCATTTTTATATTAATAAATGTTCCACTTATTCCCATGCTTTTTAAATGCAGAAATAGGTTTGATATTTTGACAAAATATTTTCGTGTATCTTTTGAAGCAGTTTTGTGATTTTTATTTATTTTTCCAATATGGTATATTTTATAGTTTTTCTTATATTGAACCCACTCTTTATTCTCTTTCTCAATAAAACCTGTTTATGTTGCATAATCCTTTAAAATATTTTGAATGGAATGGTCAAGTTTTGTTTGGTGTAGTTTTTGCTTTTCTCTCTTCTTGCTATTGTTTTGTACTTCCATTTGTAAATTCACAAAGGATTGTCAGGTTTCAGTATTCTCATTTTATGCTCTCATTATTGCTATCTCTGACTCAAGGTACTGGGTCATCTTCTGTCCCCATTGAGGCTTCCTATATAAGGACAATTTTAGGGACTTTCAGGCTAGATCTTAGTCAGGAAGACCTGAGTTTTAAATTCTGACCTAGAAACTTACTTAACTATGTCAAAACACTTAATTTTGGTTATTTCAGCTTATTCAAAAAATAAATTTCAAATTTGATTATTTTAAAATAATCTAGAAAAGGAATGGGCAAACTATTTTCATATCTTTGCCAAGAAAATCACAAAAGGCATCATGATGTGTAAGATGCAATTGGAAAATGACTTAAAATTCTGAAAGTTCCTTGATTAAGAATGGTTTCTATTTCACCTGATTCTTCTTTGATCAGGGTGCTACCCTCTTCATCTTGTCCAAGGTTTCCTTTATTATGGCACTAAGTGGATTTCAACACTTTCCAAAAATACTTCAAATACTCATCTGCAAATTCTCCAATGTTTCTGGAACTGAGAAACTGGAGAACTCAGTAATTTTGGTTTATTCATTAGAGACAAATAGGGAGACATAAAAAAATGCCTATGCTGAATGAGATAAGTGGGCATCCAGTCATCAATGAATTAAAGTTTAAAAAATAGATTAAATTAGAACATCAGGTATTTAACTGAAACTGATCCTGCTCTGTAGTGCTTTTAAAAAATTAAATATTTTCTTTTATTTTTTTAAATTTAAATTTATTTTCCCAAGTAATAAAATTTATTTCCTTTTCTTCCCTTTCTTCCTCACTACTGAATAATAAAAGAAAGAAAGAAAGAAACTCTCACATAAATATAAATATATAATAAAGCAAAGCAAATTCCTACATTGATCATGTTCAAAAGTATATGTTGGCATCTTTCTGGTAGCAGGTGCATAGTATATTTTCTATTTAGTTCTCTGGAATTGTGGTTTATTATTTCATTGAACAAAGTTGGAAAATCTTTCAAAGTTGATTTGCATTGTCATATATATTGGTCTAGATCTTCTCATTTTACTCTGTATCATTTCACAGAGATCTCAGTTTTCTCTAAAACTACTTCATTCTTCTGTAAAGCACAATATTATGCCATTATACCAATATAATCATAATTTGTTTAACCATTTCCTAATAGATGGGTACTCCCTTTGTTTTCAGGAGGCTTTATTTCCAAAATAGATACTAAAATATTTTTGTAGTTATGGATCTTTTTTCTTTTTCTTTGATCTTTTTTGGGGATTATATGTACAGTAGTGGTATTGTTCAATTTAGTTACTTTTTGGGCCTATGTTTTCCAGAATGATTGGAGCAATTTATACTTTCACCAGTTATACATTTCTGTACCTGTTTTCTACAGCTTCTCCAATATTAGCTATCTTCCTCTTTAGAGCTTGGTTGTTAGGTGAAAGAATCTCTTCCTGGATATAAAAGTCTGACTCTGAAAAGAACAAATAAACCACTTCCTAAGGAAATAAAAACACAGATCACTTTTGTATTTCAGTATCAAGATGCTTTGGCTGCTTCCAGGGGGGCTTGTTTGCTGGCTCACTGATGAAGGATTGTTCTGGGTGAGATTAAGGAAAAAATCTTCTTATTGGATCCTTGGTCTGTTAATAATAACAAAATTTTTCTGGATTATCATGATTAGTCACTGGGTCAAGGGGTATGGTCCTTCTCAGGAACTTTCAAAGGAATGGCCTTACCTTCTAGCTTTCTGTCCTTAGCTAGTGCTGGTTTCATTTCACTTTGGGAAGAGCCCCAGCACCTGGGCTGGCTTTGAGAGAGAGAGAGAGAGAGAGAGAGAGAGAGAGAGAGAGAGAGAGAGAGAGAGAGAGAGAGAGAGAGAGAGAGAGAGAGAGAAGTAGAGAGAGAGAGACATAGAGACAAAGATAGCTACAGAGAGACAGAGATAGAGACACAGAAAGAAGTTGAGAAAGAATTCTTTGGATAGTATGAATGAAATGTAAAGGTGACATGCCAACTTAGTAGTCATCAGAATGATTTATATTTTCATATTTAAGGCTCAGTCTGCTAGTATACTGGTAGTTATAATCATTCTTTCATATTTAAGCTTTGTCACTATGCTTGTGAGTTTTTTGTATAGAGGACATAAATAGTTGTTCTGTACCAAACAAATATACAAAATGCTTTATTTATACACATGCACACAACTATATAGTATACTATCTTTCTATTTGTATCTTTTGGAAACTTTTGACAAGAGGTGATTCTAAACTTTATGTTATTTGCTTCAGAGATTTGATATAAGGATTTAAAGTCAGAGAATGTGATTTCATCTCTTAAGGAAATTGTGTCTTCATGTCTGTCACTCCTTCAGCAAAGAATGGGATGGTTATGACCAAATGGGTAGCAGTGATAAATCTCATTTTGAACCTCTCCCTTTATGCCATAAGGAACCAGCAAGTGAAACAAGCTTTTGAGGACATGGTCAGAAAGGGGAAGATTCTGGGAAAATGGCAAAGCAAGTCAGAAAATTCCAAGCTTTCAATAGTTACCCCACAAATAAGACAAAATGGGACCTTGGAGCAAATGCAATATGGTAAAAATAAATGAGAGTGGAGGCAGAACAGTGGTTCTATTAGGAGAAGTAGACAAGTTTTGAAGAAAGACATCAAGACAGAGGTTTTGGCTTCATTGAAATGTAAACAACTCTAGGCCAGCTCCTATCAAACAAGAAGCTGTGAGCCCTGAGGCTAACTGGGTTGGAGGCATCCTCAGCCTCAGAAATGTATAAAGAGTCAGATGTCTAAGTGAGGGAAGATTGACAGAACCTATGCTTATTAGGGATTCAAGTTCCAATTATGCTGCCCAGACTAGGTCCTGGACAGAAAGGAACCAACCCACCCCAGGTGAATGCATAAACAATGAGGTAGGAATGCTGCTTGCTGTGGGCACTTACAAGAGAGTGAAATTCATAGTTTCAGTTCCAAACCATTGCTCACCATCTGAAAGACATCGTCAGAAGAAAACTCTGCAGGAATATTTTATCCAAATTCACAAAACCCCTAGATAAGGAGAATATATTACAAGCAACAAAGAAAAAATTTAAATACAGCAGAGCAATAATTATAATCATCCAAGACCTTGCAGGAGCTATATTAAATGACAGCAAGTCTTGGAATACTATCAGAGAGCAGAAGAATTGGGATTGTAGCCAAAAGCATTATACTCAGTAAAGTTAAACATAATCCTCAATGGAAAGTAGAGGACTTTCAATCAATTGGCACTTTCAGAATTTTGTTGCAAAAAGACCTGAACTTAATAAAAAAAATTTGACATGATAGCTCAGAGAAATATAAGGTAATATATTAAATATAAATATAATCAATGACTAATTACAAGGGGCTCATTGAGGATGGATTCTTTTATATTTTACATGTGAAAATGTAAATCCTACCTCTAAGATTATCATTAATAATTGGATAATTCAAAAGAAAGTTTGGGGTGTGATTCTAAAAAGCAAAGCCATGTAGAAAAATATAAACAGAATAATCATCCTAAAGATATCTTATACATATAAGCTGCAAAAGGAAGAACTTTGTTATAGTTAAATGTTAAAGAAGGATTGATGGTTTTGGAACCGTTCTGTCATCTGAAATGATTTAAAGAGGAAAAAATGTACATATATATATATATGTATATATATATATATATATATATATATATATATAGACACACATATATATGTATACACACATATGTATATGTATAGGTATATGTATATAGGTATATGTATATAGATAGATAGATAGGGAAATCTAAAAGTAGAAGAGTATAAAAGCCTTCTAAATTCAGGAAGCAATAAATGGACAAGGAGATAGGAAGGAGGGAGAGTATAGGGGAGGAAATTTTAGGGGAAACTATGCAAATATAATTTGGATTAAAAAGAGAACATATACATTTAAAGGGAAAACGTCTTCTAAATTTATAAAGGAATAAAAGGGTAAGGGAATAGAATGAAAGGGCACAGAATCTTATGTAGATTAATGGGAATGAGATAAAGAGGAAACAGCATATATATTTGAAAAGCTATAAAAGTCTTCTAAATTCAAATAGAAATAAAAAAGTCAAAGGAAAGGGTGTGTGGTGAGGATAATGGAGGGATCCTTTGGGGGGTTAGATCATGTAATTGTAAGGCAAGGTAACAAATACAAGGAGAGTCAGGAGAGATGCATAAAAATATAAAATTAAGATCAGGAGCAAAATTTATTATGTAAAAAAAAAAACAAGGGTAGTGATCATGATCTCAGACAAAGTTTTAGCTAAAATAGATTTAGTCAAAAGAGGAAAATAGAGAAACTACACTATAAATATATATATATATATATATATATATGTTAGCTATATTAAGTAATATTGTTTTAGACCATTTAAAGTAATTATATAGTATAAGGTTAGAATAATGCTGTGGCGCATGAACTGATAAGTTAATGGATTGGAAAACTATGGAAGGAAGAAGAGCCAAAATGGCTTAATAAAAGCAGGGATTCTTTCAATCTCTCCCCCGAACTCCTCCAAATATTTTAAAATAATGATTCAAGACAAATTCTAGAATATCAGAATCCACAAAAATATCAAATGAAACAATTTTCCAAACAACAACAACATGGAAGTTTGGCAGCAAAGATTATTCTCACCCAGGTGATGGTGGAGCTCAGTCCAACAAAGGTTGCACCAGCACAGACCTGACTCCAGCAAACCAGGTCTTGGAAGCCATGAATCAGCAGTTTCAGGTGTGACTGTTCTAGTTCTCAGCCAATAGACAATAAGGGGATCAAACGACTGATTAGTAGGAGATGACTGGGGTGTTTTTGCTAGCACTGAGGAAAGGCTCTGTTGTTTTGTTCATATTCAAATCTGAGTTACAGTGCTAAGTAGCAATCCTAGGACTAGGAGAGGCACCGGTACATAAGACCTTATAGCCACAGTGGATCAGAGACCTTCTTCACAGTTCCAGGGAAGAAAAGAATGTTTGTGGTTGCTCATAGACTGGAGCAAAGACCAGGACAGTAGTAAACACATCTCTCCTTAGATCATACCTCATTGAAAGAACTAAAACTTATAGTTCCCTAGAAGTAACTGAAAAAGGCTATATAAAATCCTTAAAACTTAAGAAAGTAACCCTCCACCCTGAATGCAGATTTGTTCTTTAACAAAGAATTAAAAGTCAACTAATGGTCTGGGGAAAATGAGCAAACAACAGGAAAAGATTCTGACCATAGAAAGTTACTATAGTGACAAAGAAGGTGAAAAGACATACCTAGATTACAACAAATTAAAGTTATTATATCTGAAACCTCTGAGCAAAGCATGAATTGTTCCATGGAAGAGCTGATAAAGGATTTCAAAAATCAAATGAAAGAGAAAAAAACTGGAAAGACAAATAAGAGTGATGGAAGAAAATTATGAAAGACAAAAGTTTTTCATATGTAGTCAATAGTTTGGTAAAGGCAACACAAAAATACTGAAGAAAATGACAACTTAAAAATAGACTAAGCCAAATGTTAAAGGAAATAAAAAGTAAATGAGGAGAAGAATGCTTTAAAAATTGTCTAAACAGAAAAAATTCACAAAAACAAAGAGGTCCTTTAAAAGTAAAATTGGACAAATGGAAAAGGAGGTACAAATGTTCACTGAAGAAAATAATTCCTTAAAAATTAGAATTGAGCAATTGGAAGCTACTGACTTTATTAGAAATCAATTTGCAATAAAGCAAAACCAAAAGAATGAAAAGAAAAAGAAGATAATGTGAAATAGCTCATTAAAACAAACAAACAAAAAAACCAAGTGACCTGGAAAATAGATCCAAGAGAGAATTTAAAAATCATTGAACTTCCTGAAAGCCATGAACAACAACAACAACAAAAAAGAGTCTAAACATCATCTTTCAATGAGAACTGGCCTGATATTCTGGAAGTAGAGGGCAAAATAAAATTGAAATGAATTCACTAATCACCTCCTGAAAGAGATTGCAAGATAAAAACTTACAGGAATATTATAGACAAGTTCCAGAGTTTCAAGTCAAGGAGAATTACTGCAAATAGTTCAGAGAGAAGCAATTCAAGTATTGTAAATTCACATGAAGATAATAAAAAAGTTTTAATAGCTCCTATATTAAATAGAGTATTTAAACATATTTGGAGAACTTGGAATATGATATTCTGGAGGATAAAGGAGCTGTACTTACAATCAAGAATCAAATATCCAGGTCCTTATCACTACAAAAAGAGTTGCTACAAACATTTTTGCACATGTGGGTCATTTCCTCTCATTCATGGTGTTCTTGGGATATAGAACTTGTAGTAACACTGCTAGATCAAAGGGTATGAAGTTTATAGCACTTTGACCATAGTTTTAAATTACTCTGCAGAATAGTTGGCTCAATTCACAATTCCACCAAAATTGCATTAGTATCCTCTCCAATATTTGTCTTAATATTTTATATTATCTATTAATATCTATAGTGCTGCTGAACTTTGTTGGTAATACATAGAAATGCAAATGATTTTGTGAATTCATTTTAAAACCTGAAACTTTGCTAAAGTTGTTAATTGTGTCTAGTAGTTTTTCAGTTTATTCTCTAGGATTCTATGATACCATCTGCAAAAAGTGATAAACTTGTTTCCTTATTACCTACTCTAATTCTCTCAACTACTTTTCCTTTCCTTATTGCTGAAACTAACATTTCTAAATCAATATTGAATAGCAATGATAGTAGTGCATAAACTTGTTTCACTTCTGATCTTAATGGGAATACTTCCTGGTTTTTTCCATTACATATGATGCTTGCTGATAGATTTAGGTAGATGCTACTTATCATTTTAAGGAAAACTTCATTTATTCCCATACTTTCTAGTGTTTTTAATAGGAATAGGTGTTGTATTTTTTCAAATGCATTTTCTGCATCTATTGATACAATAATATGACGTCTGTGGGTTTGGTTATTGATAGAGTTAATTATGCTAATAGTTTTCCTGCTATTGAACCAGCCCTGCATTCTTGGCACCTTGATTATTTTTCTAATGGCCTGATGAGAAAAATGCTTCAGATTTATGCATTTATTTATTTAATTACAACTTTTTTATTTTTAAAACATATACATAGATAATTTTCCAACATTCACCCTTGCAAAACCTTGTGTTCCAAATTTTTCTTCCCTCCTTCCCCTCCCAACGTATCCTCTAGAGGTAAATAATACAATAAATGTTAAACATGTGCAATTTTTTCTATACATATTTCAACAATTATCATGCTGCCCAAGGAAAGTCAGATCAAATAGGAAAAAAAATTGAGGAAGAAAACAAAAAGAAAGTAAAGAACAAGAAAAAAATGAAAATACTATGTTGTGATCCACTGTCAGTGCTCACAGTTCTCTTTCAGTGATGTCTCTCTTTACCACAAGACAGTTGGAACTGACCAAAATCACCTCACTTTTGAAAAGAGCCATATCCATCAGAATTGATCATCGTATCATCTTGCTGTTGTTGTGTACAATGTTCTTCTGATTCTCCTCCCTTCACTAACCATCAGTTCAAGTAAGTTTCTCCTATGGTAATCTAATGTTCTATCAACCCCAAAATTCCAGCATCTAGGATAAGAATTCAGTATTTGACAAAAATTTCTGGGAATATTGGAAATTAGTATGGCAGAAACTAGGTTGTAACCCACGTCTATACCAAGATAAAGTCAAAATGGGTTCATGATTTATACATAGAGTAATGTTATAAGAAAATTAGAAGAAGAAAGAATAGTCTATGTCAGATTTGTGAAGAAGGAAGGAATTTGTGGCCAAAGAAGAACTAGAGTACACTATGGAATGCAAAATGGATAATTTTGATTATATTAAGTTTAAAAGGTTGTATACAAACAAAAAATTCTTTTTTTTGCCAATATTTTATTTCAGTGATTTGCATCAATATTCATTAGGGAAATTGGTCTATAGTTTTCTTTCTGTTTTAGCCTGATTTGGTTTAGGCATCAGACCATATCTGTATCATAAAAGGAATTTGCTAGGATTCCTTCTTTCCCTATTTTACCAAATAGTTTGCATAGTACTGGAATTAATTGTTCTTTAAATGTCTGCTAAAATTCACATATAAATCTATCTGTCCTTAGAGATTTCTTTTTAAGGAATTGATTAATAGCTTGTTTGAGTTCTTTCTCTAAAATGGGAATATTTAAGTCATTTGTTTCCCCCTCTGTTAATCTGGGCAATCTATATTTTTGTAATTATTCATCCATTTCATTTATATATCAGGTTCATTGGTATATAGTTGGGCAAAACAGCTCTAATTTATTATTCTAATTTCCTCTTCATTGGGGGAAAGTTCACCATTTTCATTTTTGATACTAACAATTTGATTTTCTTCTTTTCTTTTTCTAATAAAATTAACTAAATGTTTATTTATTTTGTTGTTTTTATAATAGTTATTTTACTTCCAATTTTATTAATCTCTTCTTTTATTTTCAGAATTTCAAATTTCTTATTTAATTGGGGTTTTTAATTTGTTCTTTTTCAAGCTTTTTTAGTTGTATATCCAATTCATTGATTTTCTATTTCTTTACTTTATGCAAGTATGTATCTAGAGATATAATACTTCTCTTAAGGCTGCATCCCATAAATTTTGGCATTTTACTTTATTATTGCCATTGTCTTGAATGAAATTGTTGAAATTGTCTATGATTTGTTGGTTCACCCATTCATTCTTTAGTATTAGATTATATAGTTTCCAATTAATTTTTGGTCTATTTCCCCCTGGCTCTTTATTACATATGATTGTTATTGCATCATCATCATCTGAAAAAGATGCATTTACTATTTGTGCCTTTCTTCATTTGATTTTGAGGTTTTTTGGCCAAATATACGGTCAATTTTTTGTATAGATTCTATGAACTACTAAGGGGGAAAATATATTCCTTTCTGTCTCCATTCAATTTTCTTCCAAGTTCTATTTTACCTAACTTTTTAAAAATTCCATTTACCTCAACTTTTTTTTCTTATTTATTTTCAGCTTTGAATTTATCTAGTTCTGATGGAGCAAGCTTAAGATACCCCACTAGTACAGTTTTGTTTTCTATTTCTTCTTGTTGCTCTTTTAACTTCTCTAGGAATCTGAATGCTAAACCACTTGGTATACATATATTTAGTATTGATATGACTTCATTATCTATGGTACCCTTTAGCAAGATGTAGTTTTCTTCCTTATTTCTTTTAATTAGATCTGTTTTTGCTTTTGCTTGATCTGAGATTAGGATCACCACTGTTCCTTTTTTTTTTTTTTTTTTTTTTTTTCTTTTACTTCAGATGAAGCATAATAGCTTCTGCATAAGCTATGTATCACTATGTATCACTCTGCTTTAAATGGTTTCTTGTAAAAACATATTGTAGGATTCTGGCTTTTAATCCAGTCTGCTATCCATTTCTATTTTGTAGGAGAGTTCACCTCACATTCAGAGATAAATTACTCTGTATTTCCTGCCTTACAATATTTCCCAAGTTATATTTTTCTCTTTCCCCTTTTCTCCCCTCACCAGTGTTTTCCTTTTGACCATCACCTCCTTCAATCTGCCTTTACATTTTACAGGCCTTGCTCCTTTTTATGCCTTTCCCCTTCTTTTCTGTTCTCTCTTCTATTACCTCCTTTCCTTTTCTCTTTCTTTCCTACTTCTCTATATGAAACACATTTCTATATTAAACTAAATATGTCTAATATTCTCTCTTTGAGCCAAATCTGATGAGATTAATTCCCTTTTCTTCTTTCTCTCAATTATAATAGTTCTGTTTTAACTCTTCATGTGATATAATTTACTCTTTTTACCTCCCTTTCCCTTTTCTTCCAGCATAATCCATTTTCTACCTATAGCTTCTTTATTTTTTTCTGAGGCAATTGGGGTTAAATGACTTGCCCAGGGTAACACTGCTAGGAAGTGTTGAATGTCTGAGACCAGATTTAAACTCAGGTCTTCCTGACTTCAGGGCTGGTGCTCTATCCACTGCACCACCCAGCTGCCTCCATAACTTCCTTTTTTATCTCATCACAGTGAAGTCAAATAATACCTATATCCTCAAAGTATACCTTTAATGAATATACAGTTCTCAAGAGTTAAACATATCATCCTATATAGGCATGTAAATATTTTAACCTTTAAAGAACATAGTTTTTTCCCCCCTTTTTACCTTATTATTTAATTGTTTAATTTTGTTAGATAGTTGTTTCTTGGTTCCAGTCCAAGTTCCTTTGTCCTTTGATCTTTTGAAATGGAAGCTTCTAGTTTCTGGGTAATCCTGATTGTGGCTTCTCGATATTTGAATTGTTTCTTTCTGGCTGCTTCCAGTTTTTTCTCCTTGAGCTGCTGATTCTGGAATTAAGCTACAGTATTCCTTGGATTTTTCATTTTTGGGTCTCTTTCAGGAGGTGATGAATGGATTTTTTCAATGACTATTTTACCTTCTGGATCTAGAACTTCAGGTCAGTTTTCCTTGATGATTTCTTGGAATATGTTGCATGGGCTGTTGTTTTCAACATAGATTTCAGGGAGTCCAAAATTCTTAGATTGCCTCTCCTGGATCTATTTTCCAGGTCAGTTGTTTTTCTGATGAGGTATTTTACATTTTCTTCTATTTTCATTTTTTGGGTTTTTTTGATATCTCATTGAATCATTTGCTTCCATTTGTTCAACTCCATTTTTTTGTGAGTTATTTTTTTCAGTTAGCTTTTAAAATTTCCTTTTTTATTTGGCCAATTGAACTTTTAAAATAATTGTTTTGTTTATTGGACTTTTTTCCATTTTGGAAATGAAATTCTGTTTTTCAAGAAGTTGATTTCCATTTCACAAAAACTATTCTTTAAGGATTGATTTTCTTTAAATAATTTCTGTGTTTCCTTTACCGGTGATCTCATTTCCTTTCCCAATTTTTCTTTTAACTCTCTTTTAAGATTCTTTTTTAATTCTTCCAAGAGAGCCTTGCGAGATGGATATGAATTTATATCAGTCTTTGAAGCTTCATCTGGAGATGTTTTGCCTTTAGTATCTTCAGGGTTTGAGGTCTGTTCTTCTCTGTCTCCATAAAAGTTATCTTTGGTCAGAGCTTTTTTTGCTTCCCCCATCATTTTTAAAGGTTGAGATTTGCTCTTAGTTAAAGGGGAGACTTTCCCATGCTTCCTCTACAAGCAATAACAATTTCTGCTCTAGAACTGGTGCTGCTGTCTTCCTTCCTGTGATGGGTAAGTGTGGCCAAGTCCCATGTTATCCATGTTCAGGGGCTCATTATTTGCCTTTTGTAGTTGTGTTGGAGGACATACAGTGATCTGCTTATCCACTGGCTTTTAAACCAAGTCAGAGTGGCCAACACTGTTGTATTTTGGTTGCAAACCACCCACTGGATTTCCTCAGCATGGGGAACCCTCTCCACACTGAGTCTCCTTTCATTGAACTGAGATATGTTGCACCTGTGCTGGCTTGCCAATCCTCCCTCCCTCCACTTTCTGACTAAGATAGACCTTTCCTGAACTTCTTCCAAAATATCTTTTGTAAATTTGTTACACTACAAACATTTGTGGGTTCTGTCATTTCAAAACCCATATACCATCTTGATCTGGTGTTAATATGAGGGAAGCCAGGAAGAGCTCAAAGACCTGTCTACTCTTAGCCTTCTGGGCTCTGCCCTGATCTTTTTTTTTTTTTTATTGTTTTTACATCCTCCTGGGCAAAATAAAATACTAAATATGTCTTCAATAAAATGGAAAGCCTCGGACTTATGAAGGAAGATGTTATCCATTTTTAGAGAAGCAGAAGACAAACATAGTGTGTTCTCACATAGATGCATATAAATGTTTATATTGTGTATTATTGTAAAAATCTATGTATATGTATGTGTACATAAATGTCTGCTTATGTATGTGTATATATCCATGCTTAATTGTACCCTTCTTGGAAGAATGGAGGGAGGAAAGACAAAAAAAAATGAAATAAAAAAGCACACAGGAGAGAACAAAAGAAAATCTACAAGAAGTAAAAAAAAAGATGTTAGCCTTGAATACAATGGGAAGTATTTATTGCATAGGCTTTCTTGAAATTTATTGCTTTATATTTTATTTTATTTCATTATTATTTTTTGTTTCTATGGATGAAATTTGCTTTTTCTTTTTTTATTAATTTTATAATTATAATTTTTTTGACAGTACATTTGCATGGGCAATTTTTTTACAACATTATCTCTCTCTCCCTCACTCTACTCCCTCCCCTAGATGACAGGCAAGCCCATACATATTAAATGTGTTACAGTATATCCTAAGTACAATCAATATATGTGTGTAAAACCAAATTTCTCATTGCATGGTAAGAATTGGATTCCAAAGGTATAAGTAACCTGGGTAGCAAGACAAGAGTGCAAACATTTTACACTCAATTCCCAGTGTTCCTTCTCTGGGTGTAGCTGTTTCTGTTCATCATTGATCAACTGGAACTGAACTAGATATTCTTTATGTTGAAGATATCCACTTCAATCAGAATATATCTTCATACAATATCGTTGTTGAAATGTATAGTGATCTCCGGGTTCTGCTCATTTCACTCAGCATCAGTTCATGTAAGTCTCTCCAAGCCTCTCCTCCTGTTGGTCATTTATTACAGAGCAATAATATTCCATAACATTCATATACCATAATTTATCCAACCATTCTCCAATTGATGGGCATCCATTCATTTTCCAGTTTCTAGCCACTACAAAAAGAGCTGCCACAAACATTTTGGAACATACAGGTCCCTTTGCCTTCTTTAGTATTTCTTTGGGATATAAGCCCAGTAGTAGCACTGCTGGATCAAAGGGTATGCACAGTTTGATAACTTTTTAGGCATAGTTCCAAATTGCTCTCCAGAATGGTTGGATTCTTTCACAACTCCACCAACAGTGAATCAGTGTCTCAGTTTTCCCACATCCCATCCAACATTCATCATTATTTATTCCTATCATCTTAGCCAATCTGATAGGTGTGTAGTGGTACCTCAGAATTGTCTTAATTTCCATTTCTCTGATCAGTAGTGATTTGGAACACTCTTTCATATGAGTAGATATAGTTTCAATTTCATCATCTTAAAATTGTTTGTTCATATCCTTTAACCATTTATCAATTGGAGAATGGTTTGATTTCTTATAAATCAGAGTCAGTTCTCTATATATTTTGGAAATGAGGCCTTTATCAGAACCTTTGACTGTAAAAATATTTTCCCAATTTGTTACTTCCCTTCTAATTTTGTTTGCCTTAGAGTTGTTTGTACAAAAGCTTTTTAATTTGATGTAATCAAAATCTTCTATTTTGTGATCAATAATGATCTCTAGCTCTCCTCTGGTCATAAATTCCTTCCTCCTTCACAAGTCTTAGAGGTAAACTATGCTATTTTCCTCTAATCTATTTATGATCTCATTCTTTATGCCTAAATCATGGACCCATCTTGATCTTATCGTGCTATATGGTGTTAAGTATGGGTCCATATCTAATTTCTGCCATACTAATTTCCAGTTTTCCCAACAGTTTTTTTCAAATAATGAATTCTTATCCCAAAAGTTGGTATCTTTGGGTTTGTCAACCACTAGATTGCTATAGTTGTACCCTATTTTTTCCTGTGTACCTAACCTGTTCCACTGATCAACTAGTCTATTTCTTAGCCAATACCAAATGGTTTTGATGACTGCTGCTTTGTAATATAGCTTTAGATCAGGTACAGCTAGGCCACCTTCATCTGACATTTTTTTCATTAATTCCCTTGAAATTCTCCACCTTTTGTTCTTCCATATGAATTTTGTTGTTATTTTTTCTAGGTCATTAAAATAGTTTATTGGGAGTCTGATTGGTATAGCACTAAATAAATAGATTAGTTTGGGGAGTATTGTCACCTTTATTATATTCCCTCCGCCTATTTAAGAGCATTTAATGTCTTTACAATTATTTAAATCTGACTTTTATTTTTGTTGCAAGTATTTTGTAATTTTGCTCATATAATTCCTGACTTTTCTTTGGTAGATGGATTCTCAACTATTTTATCGACATTTGTTTTGAATGGAATTTCTCTTTGTATCTCTTGCAGTTGCATTTTGTTGATGTATAAAAATGCTGAGGATTTATGTGGATTTATTTTGTATCCAGCAACTTGGCTAAAGTTGTGAATTATTTCTAAAAACTTTTTATTAGAATCTCTGGGGTTCTTTAAGTATACCATCATATGATCTGCAAAAAAAGTAATAATTTGATTTCCTCATTACCTACTGTTATTCCTTTAATCTCTTTCTTGACTCTTATTGCCATTTCTAATACAATATTGAACAGAAATAGTGATAGTGGGCAACCTTATTTCACTCCTGATCTTACTGGGAAAGGTTCCAGTTTATTCCCATTACTCATGATGCTTACTGACGGTTTTAAATATATACTCCTGACTATTTGAAGGAATAGTCCATTTATTCCTATACTCTCAAGTGTTTTTAGTAGGAATGAATGCTATATTTTATGAAATGCTTTTTCTGCATCTATTGAGATGATCATTTTTTTTAAATTTGATTATTAATATGGTCAATTATACTAATAGTTTTCATAATATTAAACCAGCCCTGCATTCCTGATATAAATCCTACTTGATCATAATGTATTATCCTGGGGATGATTTTCTGAAGTCTTTTTGCTAATATCTAATTTAAGATTTTAGCATCAATATTCATTAAGCAGATTGGTCTATAGTTTTCTTTCTCAGTTTTCAACCTACCTGGTTTAGGTATTAGTACCATGTCTGTGTCATAAAAGGAGTTTGGTAGGACTCCTTCATCCCTTATTTTTCAAATAGTTTATATAACATTGGGGCTAATTGTTCTTTAAATGTTTGGTAGAATTCACATGTAAATCCAACTGGTCCTGGGGTTTTTTTTCTTGGGGAGTGGATTAATAGCTGTTCTATTCCTTTTTCTGAAATGGGTCTATTTAAGCAATTTATCTCCTCCTCTGTTAATCTAGGGAGCCTATATTTTTGGAGGAAGTCATCCATTTAACTTAAGTTATCAAATATATTGGCATAAAGTTGGGAAAAGTAACTCCTTATTATTACTCTAATTTCCTCTTCATTGCTGAAAAGATCCCCCTTTTCGTTTTTAAGACTAACAATTTGATTTTCCTCTTTCCTTTTTCTGATCAGATTTACCAAAGGTTTATCTATTTTATTGACTTTTTCATAAAACCAACTCTTAGTTTTATTTATTAATTCAATAATTTTTTTTACTTTAAATATTATTGATTTCTCCTTTTAATTTTAGAATTTCAAGTTTAGTTTTTGGTTGGAGGTTTTTTATTTGGTCTTTTTTTAGCTTTTTAAGTTGCAGGCCCAATTCATTGATCTTCTCTTTCTCTATTTTATTCAAGTAAGCTTCTAAAGATATAAAATTTCCCCTTATTACCTCTTTATCTGCATCCCACAAATTTTATTATGATGTCTTATTGTTGTCATTATCTTGGGTGAAATTATTAATTGTTTCTATAATTTGCTGTTTCATCCAATCATTCTTTAAGATGAGATTATTTAGTTTCCAATTACTTTTTGGTCTATTTACCTCTAACTTCTTGTTGAATATAGTTTTTATTGCATTGTGATCTGAGAAGAAAGCATTTACTATTTCTGCCTTCCTGCATTTAATTTTGAGATCTTTATGTCCTAATATATGGTCAATTTTTGTATAGGTTCCATGAATTGCTGAGAAGAAAGTATATTCCTTTCTATCACCATTCAGTTTTCTCCAAAACTCTATCATACCTAGTTTTTCTAATGTTCTATTTATCTTTTTAATTCATTTCTTATTTGTTTTGTGGTTTGATTTGTCTAAATCTGAGAGTTTAAGGTTGAAATCTCCCACTATCATAGTTTTACTGTCTATTTCTAATTGCAATTCTCTTAACTTTTCCTTTAGAAAGTTAGATGCTATACCACTTGGTGTATATATGTTTGAATTTAATTACATATTATATATTATATACTATACTATATTATTTATTAATAATATATATTGACTTTAATTTATAAGAAACCAAGCCATTCTTCAATTGAAAAATGGTCAAAGGATATGAACAAACAATTTTAAGATGATGAAATTAAAACTATTTCCACTCATATGAAAGAGTGTTCCAAATCACTATTGATCAGAGAATTGCAAATTAAGACAACTCTGAGATACCACTACACACCTGTCAGATTGGCTAAGATGCCAGGAACAAATAATGATGAATGTTGGATGGGATGTGGGAAAACTGAGACACTGATGCATTGTTGGTGGAGTTGTGAAAGAATCCAACCATTCTGGAGAGCAATCTGGAATTATGCCCAAAAAGTTATCAAAATGTGCATGCCCTTTGATCCAGCAGTGCTACTACTGGGCTTATATCCCAAGGAAATACTAAAGCAGGGAAAGGGGCCTGTATGTGCCAAAATGTTTGTGGCAGCCCTTTTTGTAGTGGCTAGAAAATGGAAAATGAATGGATGCCCATCAATTGGAGAATGATTGGGTAAATTATGGTATATGAATGTTATGGAATATTATTGTTCAGTAAGAAATGACCAACTGGAGGAATACAGAGATGCTTGAAGAGACTTATATCAACTGATGCTGAGTGAAACGAGTAGAACTAGGGGATCATTATACACTTCAATAATGATACTGTATGAGGATGTATTCTGATGGAAGTGGATATCTTCAACATAGAGAAGAGCTAATCCAATTCCAATTGACCAATGATGGACAGAATCAGCTATACCCAGAAAAGGAACACTTGGAAATGTTTTTTCATTTTTTTTCTTCCCAGATTATTTTTACCTTCTGAATACAATTCTTCCTTTGCAACAATAACAATAACAAAATTCGGTTCTGCACATATATATTGTACCAAGCATATAGTATAAGATATTTAATATGTATGGGAATGCCTGCCATGTAGGGGAGGGGGTGAGGGAAGGAGGGGAAAAAATCGGAACAGAAGGGAGTACAAGGGATAATGTTTTAAAAAAATTACCTATGCATATGTACTGTCAAAAATGTTATAATTATAAAATTAATAAAAAAATAAATCTAAAAAAATAGTCTCTTCTAGGAGAGAGTTATGTGATGGGGGGCAGGTATCATTCCAATTTAGGTTTTTATCTGGAGATTATCTGCTGTTAGCCTCCTCAGGGTTGGATATTCTCTCTTTCTCTGCATAGAAGGTGTCAATCATTCTCTTCAATTTCTTACTCATTATTAAAAACCTATGGGGGGGAAGATGGCGGCGTGGAGGCAGACAGCTGCTTGAGCTCCTCGTTTTCTCTCAGAACTTACTTCATGACAAGCCTCTGACTTAATGCTTGACCCAGAAAGAAATCCACAAATTATCACCAAGAGAAGACATCCTTGAAAGTCGCCAGAAAAGGTCTGTGTTTGTTCGGGGGAGGGTCAATCAGACTGGGCGCAGACTGAGGGCAGACAGCCAGAGCAAGACAGGCAGCTCAAACAGCTCAGACCAGAGGGGGAGGGGTGTGATCTCTGCCGTTTCTGTGAAAAGGCTTTTGCCCCAGTGTGGATGCTCCGTCTTGGCAGCAAGCCAGGAGCGGTGGAGAGGGTGTAAACACCGGAGGTGAAGATTAAAACCCCAGAAAGCCAGCGTCTCTCAGAGCCCGGCCACCC
Organism: Sminthopsis crassicaudata; assembly: GCF_048593235.1. Classification (NCBI taxonomy): domain Eukaryota; kingdom Metazoa; phylum Chordata; class Mammalia; order Dasyuromorphia; family Dasyuridae; genus Sminthopsis; species Sminthopsis crassicaudata. The sequence goes on from NC_133621.1 coordinate 220,458,359, forward strand.
CCAACCCCCACCTGGACTGACTAGGTGCGTTCTCAGAGCCTCAGAGCGCAGACTCAGTACAGTCATTGCTGTTCTGTTAGTGGCTCTCTGCTGCCCTACCCCCAGTCTGTAGAGGAAGCCCATTAATACCATCCAGCCCTATCCCCCGCAAAACAGACCAATTGTTTCTCTTGTCAGTTTGTTTTCTTTGATTCCTACTCTGACAAAATGAACAAAAAATTCAAAAGGGCTCTAACCATTGACAGCTTCTGTGTGGAGAGGGAGCAGACTTCAAATGCTGAGGAGACTAGGAACAGACTGTCCCCAGATGTATCCCCTGGGAGGGATATAAGCTGCTCCTCAATACAAAAGAACCTCATAGAGGAAATCAAAAAGGCTCTCACAAGAGAGCTGGAAGAGAAATGGGAAAAGGAAAGGGAAGCTTGGCAAGAGAGCCTGGAGAAGTCATCCCATGCATTCAAAGACAGAGTGGATAAAGAAATCAAATCATTGAGAAACAAGATTAGTGAGCTGGAAAAGGTAAACAACTCCAAGGAAAACAGGATTAGTGAGCTGGAAAAGGTAAACAACTCCAAGGAAAACAGGATTAGAGAGCTGGAAAAAGAAATCAGCTCTCTAAAAAATAAATTGGATAAAATGGAAAAAAATTCCATAGAAGATAAAAACTCAATTGGACAATTACAAAGAGATATAAAAAAAGTGAGTGAAGAAAATACATCATTGAAAATTAGACTGGAACAAGTAGAAATGAATGACTCAAGGAGAAACCAAGAGGGAGTCAAGCAAAACCAGAGAAATGAAACAATTGAAAAGACTGTCAAGTACCTTACCAGAAAGACAACAGACCTGGAAAACAGATCCAGGAGAGACAATTTGAGAATAATCGGACTCCCTGAAAAATGGGAGGAAAAAAAGAGCTTGGACACCATTTTCGAGGAAATTATCAAAGAGAACTGCCCAGACGTTTTGGAAACAGAGGGTAAAATAGACATTGAAAAAATTCATCGATCACCTACTGAAAGGGACCCTAAAATCAAAACACCAAGAAATATAGTGGCCAAGTTCAAGAACCATCAGACAAAGGAAAAGATATTGGAAGCTGCTAGAAAAAAACAATTCAGATATAGAGGATCCACAATAAGGATAACACAGGATCTAGCAGCGTCCACATTAAAAGAACGCAGGGCCTGGAACATGATATTCCGAAAGGCTAAGGAACTTGGTATGCAGCCAAGAATAACTTACCCAGCAAGAATGAGCATCGTTTTCCAGGGAAGAAGATGGACATTTAACGAAATAAATGAATTCCATCTATTTTTGATGAAAAAACCAGACCTACATAAAAGGTTTGATCTTCAAATACAGAACTCAAGAGACTTCTAAAAAAGGTAAAAAGAAATCTTGAGAACTATACTTCTGTCCAAAAAATATGTAAAGAACATATGTACAATTTGTCTTAGAAACTAGAGGTGGAAAGGAGATTATATCATAAAAAAGTATAAAGTGGTGGTACTACATCTCATGAAGAGGCAAAGGTAACCTATTATATCTGAGAGAAAGAAAGGAGGGAGATGAACATAGCATGTATCAATAGACATATTCGATTTATGGTGAAACTTCTTCCACTTCATTGAAAAGTGAAAGGGAAGGAGTAAGCTAAGGGGAAGGGAATACAGTAATTTCGAGGAAAAGGGGTAAAATAAGGGGAGGATCTTTAAGGTGGGGGAGGGATCGTAAAAAGGGAGGGCTGTGAAAAGCAAGTGGTGTTTACCAGTTGAATACTGGATAGGAGGGTAAAAGGGAAGGAAAGGGGAAAAGCATAAGCAGGGGTTAATAGGATGGCAAGCAATATAGAATTAGTCCTTCTAACCATAAATGTGAATGGGGCAAACTGCCTCATAAAGAGGAAGCAGTTAGCAGACTGGATTAAAAGTCAGAATCCTACTATATGTTGTTTACAGGAAACACACCTGAAACAGGATGAGACATTCAAACTAAAAGTAAAAGGGTGGAGCAGAATCTATTATGCTTCAGGCAAAACCAAAAAAGCAGGAGTAGCCATCCTCATCTCAGATCAAGCAAAAACAAAAATTGATCTAATTAAAAGAGATAAGGAAGGGCATTATATCCTGCTAAAGGGAAGCATCAATAGTGAAGCAGTATCAATATTAAACATGTATGCACCAAGTGGTGCAGCATCTAAATTCTTAAAAGAGAAATTAAGAGAGCTGCAAGAGGAAATAGATAGCAAAACTATAATAGCGGGAGATCTCAACCTTGCACTCTCAGAATTAGATAAATCAAACCACAAAATAAATAAGAAAGAAGTCAAAGAGGTAAATAGAATACTAGAAAAGTTTGATATGATAGATCTTTGGCGAAAGCTAAATGGAGACAGAAAGGAATATACTTTCTTCTCAGCAGTTCATGGAACCTATACAAAAATTGATCATATACTAGGGCATAAAAACCTCAAAATCAAATGCAGTAAGGCAGAAATAGTAAATGCATCCTTTTCAGACCATAATGCAATCAAAATAACATTTAATAAAAAGCCAGGGGAAAATAGACCAAAAAATAATTGGAAACTAAATAATCTTATACTAAAGAATGATTGGGTAAAACAGCAAATCATAGACATAATTAATAACTTCACCCAAGAAAATGACAATAATGAGACATCATACCAAAATGTGTGGGATACAGCCAAAGCAGTAATTAGGGGAAGTTTTATATCTCTACAGGCCTACTTGCATAAAATAGAGAAAGAGAGGGCCAACGAATTGGGTTTACAACTAAAATTGCTAGAAAAGGAACAAATTAAAAACCCCCAGACAAACACAAAACTTGAAATTCAAAAAATAAAAGGTGAGATTAATAAAATTGAAAGTAAAAAAACTATTGAATTAATTAATAAAACTAAGAGTTGGTTTTATGAAAAAACCAACAAAATAGACAAACCCTTAGTAAACCTGATTAAAAAAAGAAAAGAGAAAAAGCAAATTGATAGTCTTGAAAATGAAAAGGGTGAACTCACCACTAATGAAGAGGAAATTAGAACAATACTTAGGAGCTACTTTGCTCAACTTTATGCCGATAAATTCGATAACTTAAATGAAATGGAAGAATACCTTCAAAAATACAGCTTGCCCAGATTAACAGAAGAAGAAGTAACTAGTCTAAATAGTCCCATCTCAGAAAAAGAAATAGACCAAGCTATTAACCAACTTCCTAAGAAAAAGTCCCCAGGACCAGATGGATTTACAGGTGAATTCTACCAAACATTTAAAGAACAACTAACTCCAATGCTATGTAAACTATTTGAAAAAATAGGGATTGAAGGAGTCCTACCAAATTCCTTCTATGACACAGACATGGTACTGATACCTAAACCAGGTAGATCGAAAACTGAGAAAGAAAACTATAGACCAATTTCCTTAATGAATATTGATGCTAAAATCTTAAATAAGATATTAGCAAATAGACTTCAGAAAATCATCCCCAGGATAATACACTATGACCAAGTGGGATTTATACCAGGAATGCAGGGCTGGTTTAATATTAGGAAAACTATTAGTATAATTGACCATATTAATAATCAAATTAATAAAAACCATATGATCATCTCAATAGATGCAGAAAAGGCATTTGATAAAATCCAACATCCATTCCTACTAAAAACGCTTGAGAGTATAGGAATAAATGGACTATTCCTTAAAATAATAAGGAGCATATATTTAAAACCTTCAGTAAACATCATATGTAATGGTGATAAACTGGAACCTTTCCCTGTAAGATCAGGAGTGAAACAAGGTTGCCCACTATCACCATTACTATTCAATATAGTACTAGAAACTCTAGCCTTGGCAATAAGAGCCGAGAAAGAGATCCAAGGAATTAGAGTAGGAAATGAAGAAATCAAATTGTCACTTTTCGCAGATGACATGATGGTATACTTAGAGAACCCCAAAGACTCTGCTAAAAAGCTATTAGAAATAATTCAGAATTTTAGCAAAGTCGCAGGATACAAAATAAATCCACATAAATCCTCAGCATTTTTATACATTACCAACACAATCCAACAGCAAGAGATACAAAGAGAAATTCCATTCAAAATAACAGTCGATAGTATCAAATATTTGGGAATATATCTACCAAAGGAGAGTCAGGAATTATATGAGCAAAATTACAAAACACTTGCCACAAAAATAAAGTCAGATTTAAATAATTGGAAAGACATTCAATGTTCTTGGATAGGCCGAGCGAATATAATAAAGATGACAATACTCCCCAAACTAATCTATTTATTTAGTGCTATACCAATCAGACTCCCAAGAAACTATTTTAATGACCTAGAAAAAATAACAACAAAATTCATATGGAAGAATAAAAGGTCGAGAATTGCAAGGGAACTAATGAAAAAAAAGTCAGAGGAAGGTGGTCTAAGTGTACCTGATTTAAAGCTATATTATAAAGCAACAGTCACCAAAACCATTTGGTATTGGCTAAGAAATAGACTAGTTGATCAGTGGCATAGGTTAGGTTCACAGGACAAGATAGTGAATAAAAATAGCAATCTAATCTTTGACAAACCCAAAGATCCCCAATTTTGGGATAAGAATTCATTATTTGACAAAAACTGCTGGGAAAACTGGAAATTAGTATGGCAGAAACTAGGCATGGACCCACATTTAACACCACATACTAAGATTAGATCAAAATGGGTCCAAGATTTAGGCATAAAGAACGAAATCATAAATAAATTGGAGGAACATGGGATGGTTTACCTCTCAGACTTGTGGAGGAGGAAGGAGTTTGTGTCCAAGGGAGAACTAGAGACCATTATTGATCACAAAATAGAACATTTTGATTACACCAAATTAAAAAGTTTCTGCACAAACAAAACTAATGCAAACAAGATTAGAAGGGAAGTAACAAATTGGGAAAAAAATTTTACAGTTAAAGGTTCTGATAAAGGCCTCATCTCCAAAATATACAGAGAATTGACTTTAATTTATAAGAAATCAAGCCATTCTCCAATTGATAAATGGTCAAAGGATATGAACAGACAATTTTCAGATGATGAAATTAAAACTATTTCCACTCATATGAAAGAGTGTTCCAAATCACTATTGATCAGAGAAATGCAAATTAAGACAACTCTGAGGTATCATTACACACCTGTCAGATTGGCTAAAATGACAGGAACAAATAACGATGAATGTTGGAGGGGCTGTGGGAAAACTGGGACACTGATGCATTGTTGGTGGAGTTGTGAAAGAATCCAACCATTCTGGAGAGCAATCTGGAATTATGCCCAAAAAGTTATCAAAATGTGCATACCCTTTGACCCAGCCATACTACTACTGGGCTTATACCCCAAGGAACTACTAGAGAAGGGAAAGGGTCCTGTATGTGCCAAAATGTTTGTGGCAGCCCTTTTCATAGTGGCTAGAAGCTGGAAGATGAATGGATGTCCATCAATTGGAGAATGGTTGGGTAAACTATGGTATATGAATGTTATGGAATATTATTGTTCTATAAGAAATGACCAACAGGAGAAATACAGAGAGGCTTGGAGAGACTTACATCAACTGATGCTGAGTGAAACGAGCAGAACCAGAAGATCATTATACACTTCAACAATGATACTGTATGAGGATGTATGCTGATGGAAGTGGATTTCTTCAACATAGAGAAGAACTAATCCAATTCCAATTGATTAATGATGGACAGAACCAGCTACATCCAGAAAAGGAACACTGGGAAATGAATGTAAACTGTTATTTTTACCTTCTGAATCCAATTCTTCCTGTGCAACAAAAAATTCGGTTCTACACACATATATTGTATCTAAATTATACTGTAATATATTTAACATATATAAGACTGCTTGCCATCTGGGGGAGGGGGTTGGGGGAGGAAGGGAAAAAATCTGAATAGAAGTAAGTGCAAGGGATAATGTTGTAAAAAATTACCCATGCATATGTACTGTCAAAAAATGTTATAATTATAAAATAAAATAAAAAAATTTAAAAAAAAAAAAAAAAAAAAAAAAAAAAAAAAACCTATGGGGGGGGCGGAGCCAAGATGGCGGAGAAGAAACACACGACTCAGTGAACGTCCTCACTCCCTCACAACCAATTAGATAAATTAAGTCTCAGAATTAGCTCAGGACTGATAGATACCACAAGGACTGGAAGCACGACTTACCAGCTGAAGAGAATCTGGAGTTTCAACAGGAAAGGTCAGTTCTCAGGGGAGGAATAAGAAAGACCAGCACAGATGGTGGGGTAGGGGCACACTGCGCCCATTGCGCTGGGAAGGGCTCTGGGATCAGAGAAGCCACTGAGGTAAAGGAATCTGGCACAGGCTGTTAGCTCTTCTCTGCTAATTATTTAGCAGTTCAGAAGAGAAAGCCAAAATATTTTAAAACTCAAATTAGATTTTCCCCGATCCTGGGGGTGACTCAGCTGACTCGGCACCAGGGGGTGTGGCCTCAGCTACCACCTGAGAATAGTTAAGAGACTGACAAGTGGGTGGATACGGCCCAAGGCAACACACACTGCCTAGCTTAGCTGGAGGGAGTGGAACTCAGCTCCAGGAAGTCCCAGAGAAGCAGAACCTTTGAACTAGGGACCGCGGTTTCTGGCAGACACTTCCAGTTTGAGCACAGGGGCTTCTCACGTCACCTGCTGCAGACATCCACTCCCCACCCGGACACATAGGCTGGGCTTCGTGCTGTCTTCACTATTCTACGCCCTCGAAGCACAGTAGTGCTAATCACCTCTGAGGCACTTCCAGGGAGGGGGTGGGGAACTCTCTCCCAGAGCTCTCTCTTAGCTCAGGCGCAGGGGCCGCTGCATCCATCCAGTCTGGGAGGAAGCTGGTAAAGAAGTAAATAATTTCCTACCCCAGGGACAGACCCCAAAACATTTTTTTAAATATGAGCAAAAAAGCTAGGAAAACTATAGATTCCTTCTATACAGAGAAAGAGCGGGTATCCAACCCTGAGGAAGTTGACAGCAGAGAATCAGATAACAACCTAAAGGGGAATGATTCCTGCCCCCCATCACATAACTCTCTCCTAGAAGAAGCTCTTAAAAAATTGAGGGAGATCGAAGAAAAATGGGGAAAGGAAAGGGAAGCTATGATAGAGAACAACAACGTCCTGAAATTGGAGTTGGAAAAAATAAAGAATTCACAGGAGATGCAGGGAAACAAAATTAGTGAATTAGAAAAGGTTAAAAAAACACAGGAAAGTAGGATTTCTGAATTGGAAAAGATAAAAAAGTCTCAAGAAAATAGAATTTCTGAATTAGAAAAAGAAAATAATTCTCAAAAAAAAAATTAGGGAAATGGAAAAAAATTCAATAGAGCAAAATAATTCATTTAAAAACGAAATTGGGCATTTACAAAAAGAACTAAAAACTGTGAAAGAAGAAAATAACTCCTTAAAAGTCAGGATGGAACAAATAGAAATGAATGATTCACAGAGAACCCAAGAATCAGTCAAACAAAACAAAAAAAATGAGAAGCTGGAGAACAACGTCAAATACTTACTGGGAAAATCTATAGACCTGGAAAATAGATCTAGGAGAGATAATCTGCGGATTATTGGACTTCCAGAAAACTATGACCAAAAAAAGAGCCTAGATTCTATTTTACAGGAAATTATCAAAGAGAACTGTCCAGAGATAATAGAAACAGAAGGGAAAGTAGATGTGGAAAGAATTCATCGAACTCCTTCTGAAATAGACCCTAAAAAAAGAACACCACGGAATATTGTGGCTAAGCTGCAGAATTACCACACAAAGGAGAAAATCCTGCAAGCAGCTAGAAAAAAACAATTTAAATACCAAGGTGCCACAATAAGGGTCACCCAAGATCTGGCTGCCTCCACATTAAAAGATAGAAGGGCCTGGAACCTGATATTCCGTAAGGCAAAAGATCAAGGACTGCAACCAAGAATGAACTACCCAGCTAAGTTTAGCATCTTTTTCCATGGAAGAAGATGGTCATTCAATGAAACAGAGGAATTCTATATGTTTCTAAGAAAAAAACCAGACTTAAACAAAAAATTTGATCTACATCCACAAGACTGAAGAGAAACAGAAAAAGGTATACAGAACCCTTGAGAACTGTAACTCTGTTGTGGGTATATAAAAAATACTCAAGGATAATTTGATTTTACTGATATAAAAGAAAAAAAGGGGGGTGTAGTAAAGGAAAGGAGGTCGGTTCAGAAAAAGGGGAAGGAGTGATAAAAAGAGGGAAACTACATCCCAGGAAGAGACATAGAAAATACACCATATCTGAGGGAACTTAGTGAGGGGGAGAATCATTGTGTGAATCTTGCTCTCATCAGGAGAGGCTCAAAGAGAAAATAATTAACATATTTGTTATTCAGAGAATTTTCTCTCACCTCATTAAAAGGGGGGAGAGGAAAAGGGAAAAGGAAAAGGAGAATAAGTGAAGGGACTTGGAGGGAGGGGGGAGGGATCCTAAAAAAAAAAAAAAAAAGAGGGAGGGTTGCGCATCACAAGGGGGGGTCTGTAAATTAAATATCGGGGAGGGGGATCAGGGGGGTCAAGGGAAAAAAGCATAATCTGGGGATAATACGATGGCAGGAAATACAGAATTAGTAATTTTAACTGTAAATGTAAATGGGATGAACGATCCCATCAAACGGAGACGGATAGCAGATTGGATCAAAAAGCAGAACCCTACAATATGTTGCCTACAGGAAACACACTTAAAGCAGGGAGATACATACAGAGTAAAGGTAAAAGGTTGGAACAGAGCCTATTATGCTTCAGGTAAAGCCAAAAAAGCAGGGGTAGCTATCCTTATCTCAGATCAAGCAAAAGCAGAAGTAGATCTTGTTAAAAAAGATAAGGAAGGAAACTATATCCTGCTGAAAGGTAGCATAAATAATGAAGCCATATCAATACTAAACATATATGCACCAAGTGGTATAGCATCTAACTTTCTAAAGGAAAAGTTAAGAGAACTGCAAGAAGAAATAGACAGTAAAACTATAATAGTGGGAGATCTCAACCTTGCACTCTCAGATTTAGACAAATCAAACCACAAAACAAACAAGAAAGAAATTAAAAAAGTAAATAGAACATTAGAAAAACTAGGTATGATAGACCTTTGGAGAAAACTGAATGGCAATAGGAAGGAATACACTTTCTTCTCAGCAGTTCATGGATCCTATACAAAAATTGACCATATATTAGGACATAAAGATCTCAAAATTAAATGTAGGAAGGCAGAAATAATAAATGCCTTCTTCTCAGATCACAATGCAATAAAAGCTACATTCAGTAAAAAGTTAGGGGTAAATAGACCAAAAAGTAATTGGAAACTGAATAATCTCATCTTAAAGAATGACTGGGTGAAAGAGCAAATTATAGAAACAATTAACAATTTCACCCAAGATAATGATAATGATGAGACATCATATCAAAATCTTTGGGATGCAGCTAAAGCAGTAATAAGGGGAAATTTTATATCTTTAGAGGCTTATTTGAAGAAAATTGAGAAAGAGAAGATTAACGAATTGAGCTTACAACTTAAAAGGCTAGAAAAAGACCAAATTATAAACCCCCAACCAAAAATTAAACTCGAAATACAAAAATTAAAAGGAGAAATCAATAAAATTGAAAGTAAAAAAACTATTGAATTAATAAATAAAACCAAGAGTTGGTTTTGTGAAAAAGCCAATAAAATAGATAAACCTTTGGTAAATTTGATCAAAAAAAAGAAAGAGGAAAATCAAATTGATAGTCTTACAAATGAAAAGGGGGATCTTTCCACCAATGAAGAGGAAATTAGAGAAATAATAAGGAGTTACTTTGCCCAACTCTATGCCAATAAATTTGATAACTTAAGTGAAATGGATGACTTCCTCCAAAAATATAGGCTCCCTAGATTAACAGAGGAGGAGATAAATTGCTTAAATAGTCCCATTTCAGAAAAAGAAATAGAACAAGCTATTAATCAACTCCCCAGGAAAAAATCCCCAGGGCCAGATGGATTCACATGTGAATTCTACCAAACATTTAAAGAACAATTAGCCCCAATGTTATATAAATTATTTGAAAAAATAGGGGATGAAGGAGTCCTACCAAATTCCTTTTATGACTCAGACATGGTACTGATACCTAAACCTGGCAGATCGAAAACTGAGAAAGAAAATTATAGACCAATCTCCTTAATGAATATTGATGCTAAAATCTTAAATAAGATATTAGCAAAAAGACTTCAGAAAATCATCTCCAAGATAATACACTATGATCAAGTAGGATTTATTCCAGGAATGCAGGGCTGGTTTAATATTAGGAAAACTATTAATATAATTGACCATATTAATAATCAAATTAATAAGAACCATATGATCATCTCAATAGATGCAGAAAAAGCATTTGACAAAATCCAACATCCATTCCTACTAAAAACTCTTGAGAGTATAGGAATAAATGGATTATTCCTTAGAATAATCAGGAGTATATATTTAAGACCGTCAGTAAGCATAATATGCAATAGAAATAAACTGCAACCTTTCCCAGTAAGATCAGGAGTGAAACAAGGTTGCCCACTATCACCATTACTATTCAATATAGTACTAGAAACGCTAGCCTCGGCAATAAGAGCCGAGAAAGAGATTCAAGGAATTAGAGTAGGAAATGAGGAAATTAAACTATCACTTTTTGCAGATGACACGATGGTATACTTAGAGAACCCCAAAGACTCTGCTAAAAAGCTACTAGAAAAAATTCAAAATTTCATCAAAGTGGCAGGATACAAAATAAATCCACATAAATCCTCGGCATTTTTATATATCACTAACAAAATGCAACCGCAAGAGATACAAAGAGAAATTCCATTCCAAACAAATGTTGAGAGTATAAAATAATTGGGAATCCATCTACCAAAGAAAAGTCAGGAATTATATGAGAAAAATTACAAAACACTTGCCACAAAAATAAAATCAGATTTAAATAATTGGAAAGACATTCAGTGCTCTTGGATAGGCCGAGCGAATATAATAAAGATGACAATACTCCCCAAACTAATCTATTTATTTAGCGCTATACCAATCAGACTCCCAAGAAACTATTTTAATGACCTAGAAAAAATAACAACAAAATTCATATGGAAGAATAAAAGGTCAAGAATTGCAAGGGAACTAATGAAAAAAAACTCAGAGGAAGGTGGTCTAAGTGTACCTGATCTAAAGCTATATTATATAGCAGCAGTCACCAAAACCATTTGGTATTGGCTAAGAAATAGACCGGTAGATCAGTGGAACAGATTAGATACAAAGGACAAAAAAGGGTACATCTATAGCAATCTAATCTTTGACAAACCCAAAGATTCCAACATTAGGAATAAAAATTCATTATTCGGAAAAAACTGTTGGGAAAACTGGAAATTAGTATGGCAGAAATTAGATATGGATCCACACTTAACACCATATACCAAGATAAGATCAAAATGGGTCCATGATTTAGGCATAAAGAGGGAGATAATAAATAGATTAGAGGAACAGAGGATAATCTACCTCTCAGACTTGTGGAGGAGGAAGGAATTTATGACCAGAGGAGAGCTAGAGATCATTATTGATCACAAAATAGAAGATTTTGATTACATCAAACTAAAAAGTTTCTGTACAAATAATACTAATGCAAACAAGATTAGAAGGGAAGTAACAAATTGGGAAAATATTTTTAAAAACAAAGGTTCTGACAAAGGTCTCATTTCCAAAATATATAGAGAACTGACCATAATTTATAAGAAACCGAACCATTCTCCAATTGATAAATGGTCAAAGGATATGAACAGACAATTCTCAGAGGAAGAAATTGAAACTATATCCACTCACATGAAAGAGTGTTCCAAATCACTACTGATTAGAGAAATGCAAATTAAGACCACTCTGAGATACCACTACACACCTGTCAGATTGGCTAAGATGACAGGAACAAATAATGACAAATGTTGGAGGGGATGTGGGGAAATTGGGACACTAATACATTGCTGGTGGAGTTGTGAAAGAATCCAGCCATTCTGGAGAGCAATCTGGAATTATGCCCAAAAAGTTATCAAACTGTGCATACCCTTTGACCCAGCAGCGCTACTACTGGGATTATATCCCAAAGAAATACTAAAGAGCGGAAAGAAACATATATGTGCCAAAATGTTTGTGGCAGCTCTATTTGTTGTAGCTAGAAACTGGAAGATGAATGGATGTCCATCAGTTGGAGAATGGTTGGGTAAATTGTGGTATATGAAGGTTATGGAATATTATTGCTCGGTAAGAAATGACCAGCAGGAGGAATATAGAGAGGCCTGGAGAGACTTAAATCAACTGATGCTGAGTGAAATGAGCAGAACCAGAAGATCACTGTACACTTCAACAACAATACTGTATGAGGATGTATTCTGATGGAAGTGGAAATCTTCAACATAAAGAAGATCCAACTCACTTCCAGTTGATCAATGATGGACAGAGGTAGCTACACCCAGAGAAGAAACACTGGGAGGGGAATGTAAATTGTTAGCACTAATATCTGTCTGCCCAGGTTGCATGTACCTTCGGATTCTAATGTTTATTGTGCAACAAGAAAATGATATTCACACACATGTATTGTACCTAGACTATATTGTAACACATGTAAAATGTATGGTATTGCCTGTCGTCGGGGGGAGGGAATAGAGGGAGGGGGGGTAATTTGGAAAAATGAATACAAGGGATAATATTATAAAATATATATATATATATAATAAAAAAAAAAACCTATGGGGTCTGCACTTAGGGTAGGAAATTTACCAGCTTCTTCACCTAATAGGGATAGGATGGATTGCAGCAATCTTGTGAATGGGCCAAGAGTGTGCTCTGGGAGAGGGTTTCTCTCTCCCCCCTACCCCAGAAATGCCTCAGAGGTGATTAGCATGGCTGCACCTCAAGGAGTGCCCAGTGAAGAATCCCTGCTGTGTGGCCTAGCTACTGCCCTGAGGCTAGAGCCTGAACAGTGAAAGTGTCACAACCCCAGGCCAAAGCCCCCATGGGGCCGTGGATATTAGCAGCTGACTGGCAAATAGCCCCGGAGCTCAGACCAGGAAGTGTCTCTGCCCAGGGAAACAAAGTTGATGCTTCAGGAGTTTTGCTGCTGTGGAAGTTCCACTGCCTCAGGCCGAGCCCCCTTGTGAGATTAGAGGCTGCCCCAGGCTGTGTCCCCCCACTGTGCAGGTTCTTAACTGCCCCAAGGAAAAACCCTGGACAGCAGAAGGCAGCTGCACAGCCATGCTGCAATTGGTATTGGGTCACTTCCAGTTTGGGGTAGTTATAGGTTCTGGCTTTTTTTTTTTAAGTGGCTTTGATTTCTCTGCTAATCTGCTCCTTTGCAAGCAGAGTAGAGCTATCAGTCTATGCCAGAGTCCTCTGTCTCAGTGGCTTTTCTAACCCCAGAGGCCTCCCCAGCCCATTTGGCACAATTTGCTAGCCTTTAGTCTAACCCTGTCTGCTGCTGGTCTTTTTTTCCTCCCCTCAGGACCAACCTTTTCTGATGAAATTCCAGATTCTCTTTGGCTCATAAGTTGTGCTTCTAATCTTTGTGATTTTTACCAGTCCAGCGTTATTTTTGAGACTGAGTTAAATAGTTGGTGTTGAGGGTAATAGAGAACTTAGAAGTTCTTGTGTATCTTCTCTGCCCCCTGATTTATATTTTAAATCCTCTCAAGTTCTGCTTTACACATGGGAATGTTTTATTTTTGTTTTTGTTTCTCCTATTTCATATTTATGTTTTAAATAAATAAATAAAGTCAGAGAATCTGACTCCAGTTTTTGTACTCAGGCTGCCCAAAATCTGAAATTGGCCATATATCTCTGAGTCTAGAACTGAGAATAGATCCTTAGTGAAGAATAGGATGTGTTTCCCACTCTTCATTCTCCCACTGGAGAGGGAGAATAATTTTTACTTTGATAATTCTTCTTATCCATATCCTATTCAGAAGTCAGGCCAATGTGCAGTATAATGAATCTCTATTTTAAAGGGGAAGCATATATGCAAACTGGAAAATACTCCCTTGAGGCAGAGGCATGTAAGTACTACACTTTGTTTGTAGCCAGCCTGAGAGTAAATGAGTCCAAACCAAGAGATGGCAACAATCAAGGCACTAAAAATGTCTTGTATAAGGATATGGAAGAGACAGACTAACATCATTTCCTTTGTCCAAAAGGGTAAATCATGGCTAGAGAGAAGGGAATTTTCTGAAGCATACTGGTTCTTTGGAGAAAGAGGATGACTCACTCAGTTTCTGAGAAATGTCTTATTTGAAAAGCAAAGTTAGTAAGTTATGCAGACAAAACAGATCAGCTATGAAATAGAATGCTTGTACAGCTACCTGAGAGTGTATTTGAATTTTGGGAAGGATCTAGAATTACGGCGTTACAGGATAAGTTTGGGTGGAATTGTATAAGGGGACCTGCTATGTTCTGTTTCTCTAAAATGCAATCGTTCTCTTAAGCAGATTTCTTTTGGAGGCAGCCTTAGTTTCAGTTCAGTTCAATAATCCTAAATCCAGCCAGGAGTTAAAGTCCTTTACTGTCTCTTTCCAAATCTTATCTCTTTCACTTGGGGCTAGGCTAGTTTTCTGGAGGCCTTCCTTTCTCCTTGGTTCCACAAGAGCTCTTGTCAGAATGTCTCTAGCCAGCTTCAGCCTCTCATCCTCTCAATGTCTCCAGTCAGCAGGAAGATAGACATAGGAATGAATCAGACTCCTCCTCCAAGAGTGGGATTGTGGGTTTCCTGGAAGTCAATCCTAGTTGTGAATCTCTTTTTCTTTTTTTTTCTTTTTTTTTTTCTTTTTGAGGCTGGGGTTAAGTGACTTGCCCAGGGTCACACAGCTAGGAAGTGTTAAGTGTCTGAGACCAGATTTGAACTCGGGTCCTCCTGAATTCAAGGCTGGTGCTTTATCCACTGCGCCACCTAGCTGCCCCCCCTAGTTGTGAATCTCCCAAAGTCCCTGAAGTTCTCTCCTTCATTGAATCCTGACTCTGAATCTCCTCCCAGAGAGTGGGCTTTTATGTGTTTTCTAAACGTGTGAAGTCTAATGTGTGGACTAATGAGTGAACTCTTTTAAAGGTATAAATTCTTTTAAAGGTTTGAACTCCTTTAAAGGTGTGAACTAAGTACATAAGTACCGTGTAAGAATCCTAACAGGAATCCACTGGGGATCCACCAGTATATCAACTTAAGTTCCCTTCTGAGAAGAGCTAGTGAACTTTTTGTGTCTTTCAGAATCATTTTGTGGCCTCCTCTGATCCCTTTGCATCTTCTGTATATTTTGTGGAATGAAATTAAGATTATCTTAACATTTTGAAAAATAAAGTAATGAAAGATCATTCTATGAGAAAAACCTACAATAATATAATAACCAATTCCTTAAAACCCCATATCCAGAAGAAAATATTATGAGAACTGATAAAAAAAACCAACAGAAAAAAATCTGATAAAATAATTCAAATATAGCAAAGTCACAGAATCACACCAGACCTTGTAGAAATAAGACAAAATGGAAAGTTGACTATGTTTTTTCCTCTCCCATTTAGGGAAGACCTTTTTTGGTCTATGCCTTAGAATATTAAAGACTGCTAGGAGAGTAGCTAGTCAGTGCAGTCGGCAAATTGCAGGGCTTGCAGGAGGACTTATCTTTGTGAGTTCAGCTTCAGAGACTTGCTAATTATGTGATCCTGGGCAAACCTGTTTGTCTTAGTTTTCTCACTTGTAAAATGAGCTGGAGAACTACTCTAGTATCATTCCCCAAAAAACCCTTAATGAGGTCAATAAGAATTGGATAGTATTAAAATGACTGAATAACAATAAAATATATATACAAAAGCTAGGAAAAACCAGAGAACATGAGTTCAGATCAATCTGTGAACTAAAAAAAATATGGCATAGCTCAACTTTTCCATAAAAAATATGCTAACACAATAGATAAGATGAAATTGGAATCAGTGTGAAGCTCTGTAATCATATGGGCACTGACCAATGGTGATCACAAATTCCATTGGGAATCATCCAGAATTGCTTTTGATTGTAATAAAAAGTTGAGTCAATACATTCATTTAGCAGAAAATATGATGGAAATGACTCATCTGGCAAATTATTTTAATTTTTATAATAATAGCTTTTTATTTTTCAAAATTCATGCAAAGATAGTTTTCAACATTCATTCTTGAAAAACTTTGTGCTCCAAATTTTTTTCTCTTTCCCTCTCTCCCTGCCTCTCCTATCTTCTTTCCCTTTATCCCCTAGACAAGTAATCCAATATAAGTTAAACATGTGCAATTCTTCTAAACATATTTCCACATTTATCATGTTGCCCAAAAATATGAAAAGGGAAAAAACAAGAAAAAAATAAGCAAGCAAACAACAAGAAAATGTGAAAATACTATGTTGTGATCCATATTCAGTCCCCATGGCCCTTTCTTTGGATGCATATGGCTCTCTCCATCTCAAGTTTTTGGAATTGGTCTGAATAACCTCATTGTTGAAAAAAGTCAATTCTTCCACAGTTTATCATCACATAATCTTGTTGCTGTGTTCAATGTTGTCTTGGTTCTACTCATTTCATTTAGTATCAGTTCATGGAAGTTTCTTCAGGCTTTTCTGAAATCAGCATGCTTATCATCTCTTATAGAAAAATAATATTCTGTTATATTCATATATCATGACTTATTCAACCATTCCCCAACTGATGGGTATCTGTTCATTTTCTAGTTTCTGACAAAAAAATTCTGGCAATCAGGATTCTAACCTGGACTGCCAATTATGCTTCCAGAGAGCTTGACATTGTGTCTCCCATGCTCTACTCACTTCAAATAAACATCAATGGTTAAAGGCAACATCATTCCATGGAAAATCTTATTTCTTCTAGGCAGAATAATGGGAAAGCACCTTTTGATCTATTCGAATAAATTGTGTTAATATTATATGTTTCTAAGAATATTGTAAAAGTCCCATTTGGGTACTGAATATAACTAACTCTAATCATTATTTACTCATAAATTTCCTCCCTTTTTACCTCTCTTCAGTTTTACTCTGTGCCATTGATACTTAATTTTGCCTAAACAGAATAATTAAAACTGATCTTTTGCTTAACCTGGGGGGGAGGGGAAATACCATAATGATACTCATCTGGCAAATGATTTTAATTTTTATAATAATAGCTTTTTATTTTTCAAAATTCATGCAAAGATAGTTTTCAACATTCATTCAACATTCACTCTGTTATTTTGTTTGAATATTCTTCCTATGTTAATTGTAAATAATGAAAAACAATGTTTTGGATAAGCCAGAAAAATGTAGAGTACTCTGTTCTTCAACACTATAAATGTAGTGGTGAAAGTATAGTAATAATATCATTAAGTAATAGTATTATTAAATAAGGAGAGCAGTCCTTAGAGGCATGAATCACCCTCTCCCTAGCTGCATATTCAATGGCCATACTTGTTTCCTTCCTGTTTTTTCCTTTGGGTGTATATCTACACTTCTCATGGATAATGAATGTATCTTTTTATGCCTCAAGTTTATGTAAGGAATATTTCATTATTACCTTGATTATTGTGGTATTTTATTAAATATTTTAAATTTGAACTAATTGTGTTTTGATTTGAGGAATAAAATTAAATATATTGGAAAAGGTAGGGAATTATGGTTTTGAGTGGATACAAATCTAGAGAGTACCACAAATCTCATGATCTTGGGACCCATTTTGTGACTAAGGGGTACCTGCTAGTGCTACATAGTGGGTGTATCTCACTGAAAAGCATAGCTCATAATAGCTAACGAAACTCCACCATTGTGTTTGCCTTTATTAGTCAGACAAATGACATAGTTAATTCAAAACAAAGGCATTTAATGAGATAGAAAGAAGTGTAAAAATAAAATATTACTCTCCTCTAAATAGGATAACCAATCCAGGTATCCCAGGTTGTAGCTTAGTATAATCACTGTAAGTGTTACACATATATAATTCTTGGAATCTAGCTAAATTTCCCCTCAACTATTTATCTTAAAGGAAAGAAAAAAGAGGTGGTATATTTATAGACTTGAACATGTTAATATGTGGTGATTACAAGAATTAATATACAGGATCAATATATAGGATCAAAGGCATTGATGTGCTACCAGAGGCTCTTTTTTGGAGGATAGGTACTAACAATATTATGGCATTTATATAACTTTACTTTTTAGGCATATAAACAATAATTTGTCTCATTGTAAAATATGGTGCTAGAAATGAATGGATTTAGAATGCAAGGAGAAAGAGCTATTTTTAAAGGAGGGAGACAAATCCATAGGTTGCCTCTGAGGGAAAACAAAAAAAAACAACAACAACAACAAAAAAAAAAACCAAAAAAAAGTGAAAAATTATAGTATCTGATTTTTTATTTCAGGGCACCCTTCAGACTTATAGTCTTCAAGACATGTTTTATTTTGAGGCTTTGACCTTACCTTCCAAGATTTTAAGCCTAAAGCTACATATGACAATTTACACAGAGCTAATTTCACTTTTCAAATAAAAGATCTCAGTATTTTGTCTTTCATGATTTATAGTACAGATCACCAGGCAAAACTAATTTCTCACTTGTCTACACTATCTGGAATTTTCTCTGATTGATATCTCTACTGTGCACCAAGCTCATTATTAGGAAGACAATCATTCTATAGGATCTCATCAGCTTTGGTAGCCTACTTCTTTACTACTCTTTTCCTTTTATTAGAGGACAGAGCCAAGAATTCCAAATCTTAGCAAAGATCTGAGTTCAAGGATTCCCGTATTTCTCACCTGATTGCATTATTTTGGGGCTTTTCTGACTTATTTCTCTGCCATACTCTCATGTAGAATAGTTTTTCTCTTCCTCCCACTTTTTAGCTTTTGTGTGTATTAGATTTTAAGTTTTTATGGAACAGAGATTGGCTTCCTTTATTCATATCAATATTTTTATGCTTAGCACAATGCCTGGCATTTAATAAAGAATAAATGTATATTGACGTTTAAGTGGGGGCTTGGAAAATTTTTAAATAATGCATTATATATGTTTTGTTCTAAATATATTAAATGTTCATTGGATTTTATAGAAATTAGGGAATTATTGGAAAGGGTGAAAGCAAGTTCAATCCTTAGAACAAGGGATGAAATATAGATGCAAAAGCATCAATCAATCATCCATCTTGGTTAGGAGAGAAAATGAGTTGTTAAATTTGGGTCTGTGGCTATGGAGGGACATTAGTAATAGAATAAAATTGGGTTATAGGACCCACAGCAGAGTTCAAAACTATTCAGATTTTCTTTTACTAATTTTGCAGCTGAATATTCATTGCCTCTTATATTTTTGACATCAATACAATCCTTTTCAATGTATCTCTAAAAGCTTGTATCACTTGTTTATTCCTCAAGGTGTATATAAAGGGATTCATTACTGGTGCTACTGAGGTTATAAGTAGTGCCACAACCTTATTCAAAGCCACTCCTTCTTTTGCAGAAGGTTTGATATAGATGAAGATGCAGCTGCCATAAGCGATAGAGACAACAATAATGTGAGAGGAACAAGTGAAAAAGGCTTTTTTCCTTTGTTCAACTGAGGGGAATCTCAGAATAGTCCTGCCAATATAGACATAAGATAGAATCACTAACACTAAGGTGATGATGAGGGTCAGTGAAGCTGAGGTTAAAATCATTCTTTCCATCAACTGTGTATCAGAGCATGTGATCTCCAGCAGTGGTGATACATCACAAAGAAAATGGTCAATAATTTTGGAGTTACAGAAGTCTAGCTCAAGACCTACACCAAGTATTGGAATGATGAACAGCAACCCAAATACCCAACAACCCAGGATAAGCTGGTTACAGATTCTGCTGTTCATGATGGTTGCATAGTGCAGAGGTTTGCAGATAGCTACATAGCGGTCATAAGACATTGCTGCCAAGAGAAAAAATTCTGAGGCTCCAAGAAGGATACCAAAAAATAATTGAGAGAAACATCCATAATAAGTCACAGTATAGTCTCCAGTTGATAAATTGTAAAGGTATCTGGGAATGCACACAGATGTGTATAATAGTTCTAAGAAGGAAAAGTTCCTAAGGAAAAAATACATGGGAGTTTTAAGGTGGGGATCCACCAGAGTGAGGGTGATGATGGTCAAGTTCCCAGTTACACTCAGGATATAGGTCAGAAGCAGAAAAATAAAAAGTAGAATCTGCATCTGTGGGTCATCTGTTAGTCCTCGAAGAATGAATAATGTTATCACTGTGTGGTTTCTCATTTCTGACTTCTGTCTTTTGATGTATCTGTATGCATGTAGCCAAGAGAGATAGAGACAGAGTCACAGATGAAGAGACAGAGAGACAGAGACAAAGAGAGAGGCAGAGACAGAGGAAGATGGAAGCAGAGAAATTGAAGGGAACAGTCATCATAAAATTTCAGCAATATCATTTGAATAGAAATGCTCAGAAGCCACTTCTTTCTCTTTCACTGGCTAAATAAAAAAATCATGCCAACATTGTTTTATCCTCAATGACTTTAAGCAGTCTATCAGCTGCCAAGCATAATATTTTTTAAAAAGACTTTTGAACACAATCTTTCTTTTTCCTCCTCTACAATTCCTTGCTTCCACCCCATTTCTTCCCAAATCTATATAACTTTTTGTTATATAAAAGGTTGTGATTCCTTTTGTTTTCTCACCATATTCATTTCCAGATACACCTCTTTTATTGAATCTTTGTGACCTAGAAAACAAAAGGTGAAGTAAGATCAATTAAGTGACCATCTATGATAATACATGCTAAATGCATTTATTGTGCTATCTTATTAAATATTTTAATTTAAACTAATTGTGTTTTGTGCTTGAGGAATAAAAGGAGTAATAAAGACGGTTGTTTTTTATAAATAATTAGTATTTGAAATTGAAATTTGAGTGTAAAATCTTAGAGCCCACTATCCCTAAGAACCATTCTTTCCACATCCCAGTATTTTCTAGCTCCATGTAGCCACAGGAGCTGAAGAACATCTGACTGAGCCTATTATGTATTATTTTGCTACCATACTCATTGCTTCCATACCTAAGAAACAATAATCTTCTATTTCTGTTTCATTCTTTTTGATCATGTTTTATTTAAAAAAAAAAAAACTTCACTAACACATTGCCTTATTATTCAAGACTAACAAGTACACTCAGAGGAAATCAGTCCTCTGGATCTATAATTGGAAGTTGGCCTAATATGGTATCGTGTGCAAAGTTCTTATAGGAAAAGGTGATAGTGCTTGAGAGTCTTACTCCAAGTGCTAATGTAAAGGAAAGATGAAATCTTCGTATTGAAGGTTAGATCATCAATTGCTTTGGGAATTAGATTGGGGGGGTTGGCATTGAAGAAATCTTAGGAGAAGGAAAATATTAATAGGACTCAGGAAGGAGGGGAGCAATTGAGTAATATATGGGTGGAGAAGCACAAAATGAGTAGGAACAGTAACTGTATAGGGAAGAAGCAAAATGTCCTAGAAAGAAGGTATCTATAGCCAGAGAGAGAGCATACCTGTTCCACTCACATCCTCCTCGATTAGCACATTCAAGGGAAGAAGTCCATTGCCCACAGCCCATTCATTCTAAGTAAGCCTCTGCTCAGAAGGCATAGCTCCACAATTCATAAGCTCTCCACAACTACTCAGATGGTTTAGTCGCCACTTTCATTACAATCTGTATTTGAAGTGAAAAAAATCACTCTCTCCTGGATAATTGTGAGATTGTCACCACCTACAACTGCAAACCCTCATTTGTTGTTGCCACATTATTTTGACTGTGAACTGACTTTTCTGTATGCTTTTCTTTTACCTTAGAGGCAGCTGGTGATTCAATGGATAGAAGACTTTCCTAACCTGGAGTCAAAATAGTTGTTTTAATCCAACTTTAGACTCTTCCTGTTGTGCCACAGTTCTCTTTTATTGTCCTGACTCAGTTTCCTCAACTGTTCTGCCTGAATTCCTTTAGTTGCAAACCCCTCTTCTGGTTCATTAAGGCTGAGAACCATTTGCTCTAAGGTTATAAATTGTCAATGTGAGACTCAAGATAAGTGGGAGTTCAGACTTCCTGGCTCCTAACTCCTTTTGCTATCAAGAATTTATGGTCCTATCCCCTACCCTGTCATTATATCCCAATTTACCAGAATGTCTCCTACCACCCTGTCAGAACCAGATTGATAGTCCATTCCCACTCTCAATGTTCTGACTCTGTCCCTGCCTTGGTATACCCCTGTAGCTGAGCCATATGTGTATATATGTCATTGAGAACTCACATGCACTGGATATTTTGAGATGAGAGTCTTGTCCAGTCAATCAATTAAACTTTCAAATTAATAAAATATTAAAAAAATTCTCTAATCTCTATCTTGCCTCAGTTTCTCTGGCATTACATTCCTAGCTATGTGATCCTAGGCAAGTCACCTCTGTTTGCTTGAAAAAAAGATCCACTAGGGAAGGAAATGGTAAATCATTTCAGTTTCTTTTACAAGAAAATTCCATTGATAGTATAGTCTATTGGTTCCTGAAGAGTTGAACAAGCTTGCTCTTTTCTACTCCTTGAGTCCCCTCTTTTTTGGGGGGGAGGGGAGGTGGATCTGTTTATCTATGAAATCTTTCAAAAAATCCATGGGAAGATTTAACTTAAGAAAAATACCAGTTACAAATTTTCCATTAGAGTTTTAAGGGGCTCTTCTGCATTCTTCAACCTGTTTCTTAATGTTTTTTTCTTCTTCCTAATTCTTTTCCTCCTTCCCCCCTATCTAAAACTTCCACTATATCCTGCCACTGAACCCCCCTTTTATTACTTCTTTAGGTAATGAATTAACAAAAATATCTACAATAAATTACTAATAATTGATAATTGCCCATTCCAATTAATAACTTAACTTGTATAATAGTTTAACAAGAAGGGAAGTGGAGGATATGTATCAATAACAACACCATGAAGATTGCTATTTATTTTGCTTTTATAGAAAAGTGGGGAATATTGAATAATTGACATTTCTCTCCTACTGTTCCTTTTCTTTTATCTTTTAAAACAGAATTTTAAACAATTTCAATGCACCTTGAAGGAAGCCACATTCAGAGACTGAAATAGCCACAGAGGAAATATTAACCTTTG
The DNA here is from genome assembly GCF_048593235.1 of Sminthopsis crassicaudata. Lineage (NCBI taxonomy): Eukaryota > Metazoa > Chordata > Mammalia > Dasyuromorphia > Dasyuridae > Sminthopsis > Sminthopsis crassicaudata. The sequence continues at coordinate 220,481,575 of NC_133621.1, forward strand.
CATTTTCATTTCTGTAGGATAGATAAGTAGTGGATTTATTTCTGCAAAGGCTGTGAATATTGCAGAGAAAATTTTAAATTCTCTCTTTTCCTACCTAGAGGTGATGATTTGCATATTCCTAATGGGTTTCCCCTTCTATCCATGTGTATTATAACTTAATTTCATTTATTCCATCACAATGAAACATTGCAATGAGAAGTCATCATAGTCCATCATCTTTTGCTAGTGAAACTTTTCATCTTTGTAGATACCATCTCTGTCAACTCATTCTGTCCCTGTGATTCTCAGGTTAAGTCATAAGAAATTTAACTTACTTTGAGCAGCATCTGATCACAATTGTTTTTTTTGCTAATCATTAGTTTATCCTCTTTAGAAGTTACAAAAATGTTTCCCATCTGCATTCAGTTTCCCTCCATGGGCCCCTGGTTTAGGCTTCTTAGGAATTCAATTAAGTGTAGGAAGGGATTATGCTTGGTTGCTTTAAATATCCCTAAAATCCCTAAGGGGAATTTCTTCTGGGGTTTGTTACAGGAGGATTCTGTATCCCAGAATGACCACAGTGAAGAATCCAGTGTTGCAGATACTATCATGGGCATGGTACAATGATCTTGGCTTCTCGGATACATGAGAGGCATTTTGTCTTTTATTTAGGTTCTGTAGGAAAAATTCCACATAGAGCGACATCTTGAGTCTTGTGGCCTCGTAGAAACTTGTCTCTGAGATTTTCTTTCTGACAAATTCCTTCCTCTGATGCCTAAGTCCCACTGTGCCACTTTAAACAATTATTTCTTTTCTGAAAAGCATTCAACTTTCTTCTTCCTCCATCAGCAGGCCTTTTCTCTCAGTAACTTAAACTCTTAGTCCTGAAAAATTGTCCCTTTCTGTGTCAAACTTTATGCATTGCTTACATTTTTAGTAAGAAAACTTTCATTCAAAGGAAATAACAAATAAAGTTCAAGAGAGTTGCAGCAAGTAATAAAAGAGAAAGTTCTGTTGGGGGCAGTAGCCCCTTGATATTCCTTGTTTGATCTCCAACTTCCTTTGGGACTTGGACGTTTGATACAAGATCTGGTCAAACTAGTTTGGGCTATCTGAGCTGGCTGGGGTTTTACAGCCCCCATTCTAATCTGCTCAGATAGACCAAATGCCAGCAGGAAATTCCTTTTCGGGAAGAGACTTCTGTCTGTCCCCAAAAGATAACAAGAGAATCCTTATCTTATTTACATCACTCTCTGGAACCTCCTTATATCACTGCATCTGAATGATTGTGCTCTTGTATAAAAGAGTCCTCAAAAATCTATTCTTTGCAAAATTGGCCTTGTACCATGCAGCCATTTTACCCACCAGCTCTCAGGTGTTTCCATTCTAATCAATAAAGACTATGTTTCCATACAGCATTAAGTAGCAAATTCCTTTGCTGCCAAACCCCGCCCTTGGTTATTTTGGGGAAGGAAGGAGAGAGAGAAAAGGAACTGACCCATCTCTGTTTAGACCTCAGTTTACTCCTCATCAGTTCCCTGTATCCCTGAGCTCACATAAGTAACTAACCTATTTATGAAGCGTAAAATCTAACTCTACTACTGTCAAGGGTAAGAAGTCAGTGGCCATGCAATTCAGAAGAATATCTCAGATATGATGCTAGATTTCATTTGGAAAGTCCCTAGGGGTTGTTGGGTTTTTACAATAAGTTTTTGTCTGTGCTGACCACAGAATTCTATTTTTTCCTCCATAGAGTTAGGGCTGGTGCAATAAAGTGAATTCTAGGGGCAGCTAAATGGTACAGTGGTTAGAGCACCAGCCCTGAAGTCAGGAAGACCTGATTTCAAATCTAGCTTCACTTAACACTTCCTAGCTGTGTGACCCTGGGCAAGTCACTTAGTCCCAATTGCCTCAGCAAAAAAATAAAAATAAAATAAAGGGGATTCTGGAATGGTGCTCTATCCTTTTGGTTTGTATCACTCTATCTGATAATTTTGTTTCCTACCCTGTTTTAAGGCAGAATGGACTCATCAATCCCATGACTCTTGGCATTGTAACTGGCTAAGAGATAGCTAGGCACTATCCTTCACTGATGATTTTGACATTTTCTTGATGTTACTTCTCTTCAGTCTCTTTGTACTTGTGTTTAAAAGTATAGAGGACAGAAAATTTTCCTCTTTTTAGGATAGGACCTGTTCACAAATTTCTTCCTTCCTTCCTTCCTTCCTTCCCTCCCTCCCTTTTTCTTTCCTTCCTTCCCCTTCTTTCCTTCATTTTCCCCTCTCTCTCTCCCTCTCTTTCTTTTGAGGCAGTTAAGATGAGGGACTTGCCCAAAGTCATACAATTAGTAAGTGCCTGAGGCTGGATTTGAACTCAGGTCTTCTTGACTTGAGGGTCAGTCTTCTATCTATTATGCCTCAAAACTGTTTTTCAGTAATCACTACCTAATAATATTCAATAGTTTGACTAATATTTCCCATCTCTACTTCAGTTATTTTTTCCATTCTGCATTGAAATAATCTTCAATTAGGAGACCCTGATTAGTTATAGGGATAGGATTTGCTTGAGTGTTGTAATATATTAGCCACCAAGAACCTGAGGAGTTTTTCTTCTGAGCTTGGAGAAATGGAGCCCTGCCAATTCTCTGCCAGCTAAGATGGTTTACAGCTTGGATTAAATGGCTATGTCATATAATGCAGGACCCAGGTCAACTAGAACCATAATTAGGTGAAAGATGAAATATTCCTTCATCCCTAGGAAAATCACATATATAGATAACCTCTGTACAAACTGTAGCTTTCAGGTGGCTTATTTCTGGACCTGACTATCGCCTCTTTCTGTAAGTCCTATATCCAGTAGCCTAGAGATTTCACACTTACCACTATGGATTCTCTTACTCCCTAGGGAGTGAATTCCCATTTTTCAAAGTTACCTTTCCTTCTTCCCCCCTTCTTCTTTCTCCCTGAGCTTTATTGCCTAGACTATATATATATAAAAGTTAATCTATCTTTTTTGTGCAATTAACAGATTACTACATGTTTTAATTCTCTCAGAGGTGCTTATTTATTCAGTCAGAAAGCTTGGTCATTCAAAGAAAATATCTCGAATTGTGAAATATTAAGAAATATACTTCAAGCAAGTGGGGTGATAGTTTTTGGTAGGAGACTGTCATGCATTCCTTAGATTTCAAGGATCAACATGTAATCCATGCACATTTGAAGATGACCCTGTGAAACAATTCTCACCAAAGAGTACATGTCAAGTACATGTGATCAAAAAATAATAGTATCTTAAAAGTGACTATTTTTTGTCTGAAACATATTGTAATTAGTATTAGTATTTTTATTTTTATTTTTTTCTTTTATCCATTTGTTCCTCCCTCCCTCTTTCCTTCCTTCCTTCTTTCCTTCCTTTTTTCCTTCCTTTTTTCTTTGTTTCAAAAATTTTGATTTCTGTGTTCCTGTTTTTGGGACCAGCTACATCTCTTCAATACTCACAGTTTATAGCTATAAAAAAAGTGATGTGAAAAAGTCATTTTTTTTACTTACTTTTCTGCCCGTATTTCATGTCTCAGTGAGAAGTTTTTGCCCCATAGTCCCTGAAATGCCTCAAAGCTGAGCAGCAACAAGCTAATAGAAAGTCATGTATCTATTTCTGGCCACATTATCTCACAAATCGATGATCTCAGCCTAACAGGAAGTATGCAGTTCTCTCCTAAATTCTTAGAATATACCAATCTCTCTCTCTCTCTCTTTCTCTTTCTCTCTCATTACTACCTCTAAAATGATCTTGCAACAGAGATCCTGTCCTGCTTTAAATGCAGAAGATATTTTAATGTACTGTATAATGCTTAAATAAAGCAAAACCTTTGGAAAGAAAATGGCCTCTTAGATACAGCTTTCTTTGGATCCCCTGATCTGATCCATCTGGGCAGGGAGAGCATTTTCCCTCCAAACTATACACTAATAAGCCAGGATATTTGTTGCATCTGTCCAATGTGCTACAGCTACCTAGGGACAAACTGACTTCACAAATGAAAGGATCCTTGGGGGAACCCAGGTTCAAGAGTCACTAATGAATCTCTATTGTAATCAACTTTGGCAAAAGATATAACATAGTACCCATAAGGATTAGAAAAAGTAGCAAGTAGCTTGATCCATAGTAGTAAGTCAGGTGATGAAGGAAGAATGACATATTATTGATCTTCCTCATCTTGATCTCCTCACATAGAAAGCAATCTTCAAAATTATTTGATCCTCTGCTTTAATCAGTTTTTAAAAATGAGCATGCACTGCACATACACATTTATATATTATTCACTGTATTACTTTAGTAATGTATTATGGAATCAATCAAGCAGCATTTAATAAATTCTTAGCATATGTCAGACACTAGGCTGAGTGCTGGGCTACAAAGGAGGACAAAAACATTGTCCCTGTCCTAAAAGCCATTTTAATGAATGTAGTAACATGTAAATAAGTGTACATATAAAATAAATATATTAGGACAGGGAAGCTGATTTCAGAGGGAAGGCACTATAGTAGGGAAGCTGATATATCTATCACCAGAAAAGAATTCTTGCTGAAGGTGGGATTTGAGCAACATCTGGGGAAGCTAAGAGATGGAGGTGAGGAAGGCATTATGTTTCAGGATTGGAGGATTCCCAGTGCAAGATCATAGAATAGGGAGATGGGTTATACTAGGTAAAAAACAGCACAGGCTTTGGATGAGAACTATACCTACCTTTTGATCTGTGCTTTGATGCCTTTGAATGACTACAGATAACTTCAACCACAGAGCAAAGGAGAGCTCCATTTGACTCCCTGTACCCCAAACCTGCCACTAGACTTCAATTAACCCTAATTTTATTTAGGTATACCTTATTTAGAACTCATCATTTGGTTATACCTCATCAGTATACATGTACATATCTATGCTTATCTATATCAATGTATAGATCTAGTTAGACAGAAGTGGATAGATAGACAGACAGACAGATTGATAGATAAAAAGGCAGATAGATAGGTAAATAAGTAGATAGAAAGACAGATATAGAAATAGTAGGATTCTGGGAAGATGGCAAATATCAAAAAATTACAATCGCTTCAGATTTCCTTCACAAAAAAGACAAACTGAGACCGAGGGCAAACATATAGCAGTTAAAAACAAATTGAAGTTGGGACAGTACTCTTGGGCCAGTTGGAGAAGATCCAAAGAAAGATTACAGGAAGGAGGTTTGGCTCATGTGAAGCGTAAAAATCTCCAGGCTAGTGGAGAAAAATGGGGAGCCCTGGGAGGTAGCCTCAGCTGGTCACTGGAACTTACCACTTCTCCAACAATGTGGGAATTCAGTTGTGTGAATTGCAAAAGACTGAGGGAAACCTGGTGATAAGGAATGCCAGACAGAGCAGTGCTTCTGAGATGAGGTCCTGGGTGAGAAGGAACTAGCACATGCAGATGAGCACAAAAGCAGTGATGCAGGAACACTGCTGGCTGTGAGCATTTACAAGACAATAGTTCTCAGTTTGGGGAGTACTGAAAGGAGAATCTGAAGCCAGAGACAGGATTCCATCCCTACACAAGATGAGAGGTGATTATATCAATCAACTCCAATTTAAAAAAAAAAAAAAGTGGAGAAAGAATCCAAGCATAGAAGGTTACTATGAGAATAGGGAAAACTAATGTTCATTTTCAGAGGAGGATACAGAAGTAAAATAAACAAACGAATAAACAAATCTCTCCTACCCCAAAGAGTAGCAATTAATGTTTACCTGCCCTCAAAGAATTCAAAAATGCCTTTAAAAATCAAATGAGAGAGATTGAGGAAAAACTGAAAAAACAAAACTAAAAGCTAAAAAAGAACAATTCAAGAAAAAACAAGATTATGAAAAGAAAGTCAATCAATTAGAAAAGGAAATCCAGAGTTAAGGAAGAAAGAAACTTTAAATTAGAACCAGAGAAAGAGAAGCCAGTGAAGTTATAAGAGACTAAGAAATAATAAAACAAAATATACAGAATGATAAAAAAAAAGACAATGTGAGACATCTCATAAGAAAAACAACAGATCTGGAGAAAAGATCAAGCAGTGAAAATATAAGCATAATTGGACTACCTGAAAGCTCTGATGGAAAAAAAAAGAATCTGGATACAACAATACAAGAAATTATTAAAGAAAATTATCCTGAAGTATTAGAACAAGAGGGGAAAGTAGAAATAGAAATTAACCCACTGATCATGACCTGAAAGAGATATTAGAAGGAAAACCTTTAGGAACATTATTTTTAAATTTGGAAACCTCCAGAGTAAAGAGAAAATTTTGCAAGCAACAACAATAACAAAAAAAAAATTCAAATACTATGGTGGCACACATAGAATTATACAAGTCTTATCTATGGCTATACTAAAAACTGCAAATTAAAAAATATAAT